>NW_007739237.1:36899-37779 GCF_000696425.1 Galeopterus variegatus | reverse complement strand
TTAAAATTGGTGGGAAAAAGAAGAAAATTGATAGTGTCAAATACATGAGAAAAGAATTATGGCAGATAAATTATAAGGTAAGTGTTCAACTGAAGAAAAATACAATAAATTCCAACCAGTATAAATAAAGGCATAAGAAGATTATATTAAATAAACAGAATATAAGTGCCAAATAAAAACAACCAAAACCAAAAGTAGCTTCTTTATAAGATTAACGAAACAAAGTAATTTCTGGTAATACTGATGGACAAAGAGCAAGAACACAAATAAATGTTAGAAATGAAGAATTTTTATGCTGGTATTTTCTGTATTTTTATTAGTAGCACAATTTATTTTACTTTCTTAAGCAAAGTTGTAATAGCCATTTTAATATCCTGGTCCATTGATTCTAAAGTCCAGATCATCTTGATTGTATTTTCTCTTGATAATAAGTTATGTCTTATTTTCTTTTTATATTGAGTAAATTTTATTATATCATACACATTGTGAGTAATGCATTGAATGCACTTTAGATTCTGTTATACTTATTATGGGGAAAATAGGATAATTTAGTCAGGCTTCCTGGACATTTCTTGTAAATAAGTTGTGTGGGTGGAGTTAGTGTGCATGTGCACCAATGTATATTTCTAGTTAATTGCTTTTGTGTGTTCTGCAGTTTGTGAAGCAGTGCTGGCCTCTAAGCATCTAACAATATGCATATTTACTCTGCTGGCAGCTGCTCTGTTTCAGTTTTTCTTTGGACTTTGCTGGTAGCAGTTGAGTTTCTGAGTTTCTCTATGGACTGCTTAGCTCATACTGTTGTGTGTGATGAATAAAGACTATTCCTTCTTACTGCTTAGCTCATAGTGTTGTGTGTGCTGAATAAAGACTATCCCTTCTT
>NW_007739237.1:33809-35587 GCF_000696425.1 Galeopterus variegatus | reverse complement strand
AATACGCCCTTGTGGGCCCATAATGGCACCACTTGTAATGTCACTTAAGGTGGCGTTAGTATTTAAGGCCCAACATTAGTGTTTTAATTTTTTGTATCTTTGAAATATATTAAAAAAAAAAAATATATATATATATATATATGTATGTATAAGAAAATGAAACAAGGAAACATGTATACCTGATATGGATCTCAATATAAACTTACAACAATTAAACCAAGCCAGTACCTGGTCAAACAATCTAAGATTTATTTGATAGTATATACAGTGCAATCCATCAAAAACAATTATCAATTTTTTTAGTACAAAAGTACAAAATATATGAAGTGCTTTATTCAAGAAATGGCTAAATTCACAATACAATTAATAATATATTTGTGTTTGAACAATCTTAGGAAAATTGTACATTAAAATTGGAGAGAAATAGAGGAAAACTGATAGTGTTAAACATTTATAGGAAAAAGGAATTATGACAATTCCTCACTCTTCCAATTTAGACATTTTTGAATAACTGAAACAAGGAGTTAGCCAACCATTCAAAAACCATCTCCCATGTCTTGAGCTAGGGCTGTGTCTGGAGCTCACAGATCCCTTAAGCCCATTCACAAACCCTTCACATGCAGGTCAATGAGCTAGATAACTGGCAAAAAGGTCCTTGGATCCTTGTTTGAAAAAAGAATAGTCTTTATTCAGCACACACACATCTAATAGCTAAGCAGTACACAGAGAAACTCAGAAACTCAAAGGCTACCTGCAAAGTCCAAAGAAACACTGAGCAGCTACCAGCAGAGTAAACATGCTCTATTTTTAGATGCAAACTCTCTGCTGGCCAGCTCTGCTTCACAACTGCAGAGCACACAATAGCAGTAAAACTAAAAAGATACATTGGTGCACTTGCGCACTAACTCCACCCACACAACTTGTTTACTAAGAATTAAGAATGCGCTTCTTGACCCTCAACCAGACCTGAGCTGAGGGAGCCTGACTAATTTATCCTATTTTCCCCACATCCCAGAACTTGCTATTCTTGTAGACAGAATTATTTTCTCAAATCTTTTCCAAAATCATTCACTCAACTGCTTCTCTCTAAAGCCAAGTGTTCTCATATCCAGCTCTCAGATCACATTCTGCCTCATAAATTTTTCCTCTTTTCAGAATTATGGAGAAGAGTATGTGAGACTCACTCCACTTCCCTATGACCCTCTCTTCCTTCATTCCCTGAACACTGCCACCCCTCACTGTAAAGTTGTGCCTCACCTTATCCAAGGGAGACCATGAATAGATCCAGGGATGATGCATTGAATAAAGAATAAGTAGTTTACAATCCATAGGGTGAAAAACATTACCTTATTGAGTTACTTTTTAAACCACACTAACATGTTTAATTATATTATATTTTATTTTATTTTATTTATTTATTTATTTATTTATTTGCGACCAGTAAGGGGATTGCAACCCTTGGCTTGGTGTCGTCCACACCGCACTCAGCCAGTGAGCGCACTGGCCATCCCTATATAGGATCCGAACCCGTTGCCTGAGTGCTGCTGCGCTCCCAGCGCTGCACTCTCCCGAGTGAGCCATGAGGCCGGCCCTAACTATATTTTAGAAACATTTGATAATTACTACATTAAAAAATGTTGTATTATTTATTATCCCCTGTTGACAAATGAGGAAACTGAGGGTCAGAAAAAGAATGAAAAGCTGAAGGTAATTTTTTTGTGCAGCCACATTCACTTAAAAGAACTGAAAACTTAAATCAGTTCTATCATCCTTTCCAG
>NW_007739237.1:12545-33713 GCF_000696425.1 Galeopterus variegatus | reverse complement strand
AGCCAAGTGTTCTCATATCCAGCTCTCAGATCACATTCTGCCTCATAAATTTTTCCTCTTTCAGAATTATGGAGAAGAGTATGTGAGACTCACTCCACTTCCCTACGACCCTCTCTTCCTTCATTCCCTGAACACTGCCACCCCTCACTGTAAAGTTGTGCCTCACCTTATCCAAGGGAGACCATGAGTAGACCCAGGGATGATGCATTGAATAAAGAATAAGTAGTTTACAATCCATAGGGTGAAAAACATTACCTTATTGAGTTACTTTTTAAACCACACTAACATGTTTAATTATATTATATTTTACTTTATTTATTTATTTATTTATTTATTTATTTATTTATTTATTTGCGACCAGTAAGGGGATTGCAACCCTTGGCTTGGTGTCGTCCACACCGCACTCAGCCAGTGAGCTCACTGGCCATCCCTATATAGGATCCGAACCCGTTGCCTGAGTGCTGCTGCGCTCCCAGCGCTGCACTCTCCCGAGTGAGCCATGAGGCCGGCCCTAACTATATTTTAGAAACATTTGATAATTACTACATTAAAAAATGTTGTATTATTTATTATCCCCTGTTTACAAATGAGGAAACTGAGGGTCAGAAAAAGAATGAAAAGCTGAAGGTAATTTTTTTGTGCAGCCACATTCACTTAAAAGAACTGAAAACTTAAATCAGTTCTATCATCCTTTCCAGTACAGATTCAATTTCAGAGAACTTACTTTGTGGCTTATATATCACTGTGATAACATCATTTAAAAAAAAAAAGATTATAAATTAACTTAAACCATCAGTCCATTTGTGAAAGGTCAGCTTTTAAATTCCAAGAAACATACCTGTCTTCTTAAATTAAGCTATTTAAACAAAAATATGTACATGCTATTGCAATTTATGTAGGGAATCTATGGTTGATATTTTCAACTCTTCTCTATATATTTATCAGGATTGCACTTGTCAGACTGTTACAAATTATAGTCATGATAATAACTAAATCACATTTTTTGGTTATTTATTTTTCATCTAAACTTTGTTAGCAGTTTTACACCTCTCAACTGTAGAATTTTATGCTCTCCATTTAAATAATTTCAATAGAGTTTCTTCTATAGTTATTTATTTGTTGTCTATAAATAACTTCCAACTTTATTAAGGCATATCTGTTGAGAATTAGACTCATAGGCCATTTTATTTCCTACTTAATTTTTAGTCCTACATTTTTAGCTATTCATAAAATGAAAGGTTTTAACAATAGGTAAATTTAAGAAAATCTTTTAAAGACAAGCAAAATATAATTTCCCTAATTTTAAAACTCCATGTATGTAAAGTATATAGCAATCTATGTTTTTATATAATTATATTTTATTTGGCCACTATCATATACACAGGATTTTTGTTATTTTTTCTAGACAATAAATCTTGCATTTTTCCTACACATTAAAAGGAATTCAGTAAGGATAAGTGATTTTCATGCTGATCTTGCTACATATGTACAAGTATTTATGTTATGGTATGTCACGTGTTTAAATCTAAATCTAAATTTATAGTTTACAAGATATATACTTGATTGTCAACATTATCAAAATATCCTACTAATTATGGAGGGGAGGAAGTAAAATTTTAATATTACTTGAATGATATACCTATTTAGATATTTTTAAAGTGAATAACTACAATGAAGCTGAAATATCAAAAAAGGAATGTTGTGCAGGGGTAGTTTTCCTAATTCTGAGATAAAACTCCACATTGTCTTTATCAGCAATAACAGTGATTTTTGTTCACCAACAGATGTGCCTTTATTTTATATCTTAATTCCCTCAGAATCCTGGTGAAGGAGAGGGCTCTTTATATTTGGCGCTTCTGAGAAGCAAATATATAATGGGGCCTCCAGGGAACTGTTAGTTTCTATAAAGGTAGCATAGGGTGGAAGCATAGTGATGTTGCAGGAACAGCACAAATATATGAGAACTCATAGACTAGATGCCTAGATGAGCATTCCCAGCTGAGGCAAAAATTAAAGAGTGGGGGTTTCGGGGACTACAGGAAGGTTCAGGGCCACAAACTGCAGAAGTAATAGGTTCAGAAGCAGACTTTGTTATAGCCAAAAGAATCTTTATAAGACTTAAGACTTTCTAGGATTGCATGGTTTGGCAAAAGAGTATTTGATATTTTTGAACTTCAAACAGCTGAATTTCCATGTGTTGTAAAATACTGGAGAGTTTCTACCTCTATATCATTATTGCCTGGTTTATATACACTGCACTAATCTACTGTTCCATATCCATTTTGTATTCAAGACTAAGGAAGGAACTGTGGAAGTACTAACATTTGGTCTACTCTTGTTCACAAACTCAAGATTCATCACCCTGCCCACAGAATGGCATTTTGATGTTTGTTATTTATGCTTTATTTTAATTTTAGAATTTTACATATTAAACGTCTAATGTTCAAAATGTAAAACAAAACAAGCCTTCAATCTTTAACTTATTTTTTTTTCTTATTTATTTTTATTTATTTATTTTTTTGTGACCGGTAAGGGGATCGCAACCCTTGGCTTGGTGTCGCCTGCGCCGCACTCAGCCAGTGAGTGCACCGGCCATCCCTATATAGGATCCGAACCCGCTGCGGGAGCGCCAGTGTGCTCCCAAGTGCCACACTCTCCCGAATGTGTCACGGGGCCGGCCCTCTTCCCGCACTCAGCCAGTGAGTGCACCGGCCATCCCTATATAGGATCCGAACCCGCTGCGGGAGCACCAGTGTGCTCCCAAGTGCCACACTCTCCCGAATGTGTCACGAGGCCGGCCCTCTTTAACTTATTTTTACGTTGATATTTTTGAACTTTAAATTTCAAGAGTACATATTTTCTTGATATTTTGAGTGTCTATGAACTTTATTTTTATGCCATCCTTTATTCTTATTTAAAAATCTCATGTATTATTTTCAGCTAGTGGTTAAATTTAGAAGTGGAAATAGAATAAGGTGTGAATTTTCAGTCCTGGGTATAGACAGTCCTAGAGTTTGATTCCCAAATGTCCTATTCTTACCTACATATAATCTTTCCAGGTAAACTTTCTGAACTGACATTGGAGACTATACTCAAACATGTAGTAGTTGGATAAAAAAAAAAAATGGCTTTATGAAATTGGGAGCAGTACTGTTCTGGTAAATTGCTCAGTAACTCCCCGGGTTGACCACAAGTGTTAAAGTTTAGCATAGTGATTTAAGAGAACAAATATTCTAACAGTGTTAGAGAGAAACACATTTTCCCATCCATAGTTTCTGTTCACTTCATTAAGTTTTCTTTCCATGCTTAGTGCATTCTAATTTTTTCCATCTCCTTTCCAAACAGACTGCTAGTTTTGAGTTTTCATGAATCTTGTCTTTTGGATATAACTTCCTGACTCCCTCCTTGTTATCACTCTCAAGCTTTCTTGATCTAGTACTTTTCATTCCAATAACTCTTTTCATACTGCTTTGAACAAATATTTATAGACTCAAATCAGATTATAAAATAACAATTAGTATACATAAATAGGGCAAAAAAGAGAAAGTGTAAAACAAAGGAGATCTATGTTAAGATAAATGAACAGTATGAAGAAAACAGAGTTGAATATGTTATTCATTTTCAACAATTATACAGATTCTTCAGGTATAACTTTTTATTAAGCAACTAAATGTCTATCTTTACTAATTTTTGTGTGTAGGAAACATTATATTAGGACTTATCCTAGGTTTGGGGGATAGATCTGTGATCAAGACATGCTAGGTGTCAGCTAACAGAGAGCTTATATTTAAGTGGGAAGAACAATAAATAAATTAAAAAGCCAACTAACAGATAATTGCAAATATAAACACTTACACAAATACAAGTCAGCCATCTGTACCTGTAGGTTCTGCATTTGTAAATTCAGCCAACCACAGATTGAAAATATTCCAAAAAAAATTGCCTGTACTGAAGATGTACAGACTTTTTTCTTGTCATTACTCCCTAAACAGTATAATATAACAACTATTCACATAACATTTACATTATAGTAGGTATTATAAATAATCTAAATATGATTTAAACTATACAGATATATGCATGTAGGTTATATACCAATACTATGCCATTTTATATCAGGGATTTGAGCATCCATAGACTCTGGTATTCCCAAGGGATCCAGGAACCAATCCCCCACAAAATCAAGGGTTGACTGCATATAGTATAATAATTTTTATATGACCTTAAGTACTGTAAAAGAGAGTGGGGAATTTCTGTTTTCAAGTGGAGCCCTGGATGTAAACAATCATGCAAAGCTCTGTGGGAAGTGATGCTTAGATAGAAAAGAAGCATTTTCCAGGTTTCTGTGGCTGAAAGAAGTGTGCTATATCCCACACTCAGAAAATAGGCCAGGGATGCTGAATGACAGGGAAGAAGGAGGAAGTGGTATGAAATTTAATTAGAGGGGAAGAGCTCCAAGCAGAATTTATGATACAAAGCAGAAATTGTTTCTGACTAAATTATGTAGACGGTTAATGTAATAGAAAGATATTACAATTCCAGAGAATCGACAAGAAAAATGCAGGCTACAGCCACCAACACAGCCATGGTCATGGTACATGGTCAGTCTGAGGAGAGAGTACAATTGGTTTCATTGTCTCTGTAGCTGCATTTAGTGTCTCCCTGAACACTAAATTCTCACATCACTCTTTCAAAGCTCAAAGAAACAGGCCTGAAGGCTCATTCTGATCCTGCCACAATACAGTTGCTAGAAGGAAAAGGAAAGCAAACGTCTGTGTGTCCCCTGTAGTTTTGCATAGACAGTGGTGGGGCCCTGCTGTACAGCAATCAAAGGTATCACGGAAAGTTAAAGTTCATCACATTAAACTTAAAGAAGGAATGCTTCCATGTAATTAATCACATTTCTGTAGCCATCTTTCTCCTCCTGCTGTTCTTCAGGTTTCAGTGATCTCTGGCGTGCATACGCCCTAACTATTCCTACATCTTTTTTTCTATCCTATTTTTTATTCTGTTAACTTTTAAAACTAAATTATAGATATATACAAACATAAAATTAGTCACAATATATATTAAATTTTTGAGCATTAGATTTTTATTGTAGATCTTAAAACAAACAAACAAACAAACAAACAAACAAAAAACAGGTTTTTTGTTCCACTTCTCCTTTTACCTGATTTTATCTCACATAGGTGATCACTTTTAATATTTCCCTGTTCTAATCCAGAGAATCTGACAAAATCCCTAAATAACACATCTATTAATATAACTTTTAGCTGAGAGTGACAGGCGTCCTAGAATGACAATGGTTTAAACAAAACAAAACTTCATTTTTTTCAATATTCAAATGCCAGTGCAGTGTCCAGTAAAATGATCCATGCATGAAGGGTATGGTCTTCTGCCTGTTACCTCTCACAAGTATGACCTCCAGCAAGGTGGTATCATGTGTCTGGTAGGTATTGAGATGGGTAGAGGTAGTATTTATTCTGGGCAGCCATATGCCCAACTAACCCCCTATAATTGGGATATAGCCAGTGATTTTTGCCAAAGTCTTCCTCTTTGGCTATCTAAATATGTGCTTACTTTTCTTTCCATATGTACAACACTCTTGCCACCATTCTACATGGAAGACAGCCAGAAAAGTCCATTCAATTAATCACCCCATATCTAAGACTTCTAGGTGATTTGCAATATGGTCCAAAGTATGTATCTGGAATCCATGGTATGTGATATAAAAACTCAAAACACAAAATATCTGTTATTATTACTGCTAAGTCATTCTGATAATGAGATATTCTTTACTAATCCATTAAAGTGCAACCAACAGTGTGTTATACATTTTACCTTCATTATAGCAAATACTTTTATTAATCAGAGAGATATCATATTTTCATTTTAAGGATAAGAAACTGAGGCATAAAGAAATGAAATAACTTTATTAGAATGCTACATTTAGCTAGTGCAAAATCATAATTGAAAACCAGATTTAAGACCCTGCTCTTTCTTTTCTCAGTATCACACTTCCTCCCTATGTGAATAGTCATTAACCCATTCATCAGAGAATCTGAATTTATCTTACACATTAAATATCTAGAAGGTCTATTAAACTGTAAGTTCCTACAGGGCAGCAAGTCTTATTAATTTGCATATCTCTTTTACCTAACAATATATCTGAAAGATACTATCTGTGTAATTGATTTTTAATAAAGAAATTATTAAATTTGATGCATATAGAAATGTCAAATGTTTAAAATCAAAAGTACCTTAAAACAATATACATTTTTAAAATATTGTATAATTTTGGCCCAAGTGCTCAATATGTATACTGTAGTAGAAACAAGATGAATACTTTAAAAGTATTCTCTAAATATATTTGGCGAAGAGAATGTGGTATGGAATGTAACAGTTATTAGTATATATATCAATTATGAAATTACTATCTATATCACTTGTGAAGCCTCTGCCCTAGAACGAAAGTTCCTTGGATAGCCTTCTGGGCAGGTCTAGTTAGGCTATCTTGGAAAGAGATTTTTTCAGACATAGTGTTTTAGTCTGAATTTCCGGTCTTTTTCTTACTGATTTCCATGTCTCCCTCATTTTGTCCGTTGTACCTCATAGCTACCTTGGAGCAATCTGTATTAGTTTTCAATCTCTGTTGTAACAACAACAACAGCAAAAATGGTTTGGATAGAGAGCAGCACTTTTATCCCCATTTCTAAAAGGAGATTTACAACTTGCAGAAAAAAACAGTCTTATAATTACATAAATTTGAGGGACAAAAATAAAGTATTGGTGGAAAATTGGTTCCAGGACCACCCATGGATACCAGAATTCATGGATGCTCAATTCCCTGATATAAAATGATATACTATTTGCATATAACCTATCCACATCATCATGCACACTTTAAATCACCTCTAGATTACTTACAATATTTACTACAATGTAAATGCTATGTTACACTGTATTGTTTAGGAAATAATAGGAAATAATAACAAGGAAATAAAAAATCTGCATATATTCAGTACAGTTGCAACCACTATAGTGACTACACTATACAGTATGTGTCGGCAACAATGTAGCATTCTCTGGATTTTTAAAAATATTTTTGATCCACAGTTGGTTGAATCCATGGTTATGAAACTCATAGACTCAGAGGGCTTACTGTAATTTGCTTTTCTACTCTCCAAAACTCCACAGTTGAGTGAACCCAGTCTGTGAATATTATGTCTATGTTCATGGATAGACTAGCTTTACTTTCAACTCTTCCTCTCATACTATTTTGCAGAGAACAGCAAACAAATTGTCAACACACAGCCATCCCCAATTGTTTTTTATAAGTTTTCTTAAAGCTTGGGCTCCAATTGTGATATAGACTGATTTGCGTGGTACTGCAGGTTACAGTCTCACTGAGTATTTTATCACTGCATTACAGCAATCAACATATCATAGCTTTCTAACTATAACATTTGTCTTCTTCCTACTTGCTAAACCAATGCCACCATTTAAGCTTTAGCTTTGTCAGGACTATAACTCTAGGCAGAAAATTTTGTATTAGCAAGAATTAGGGTTATCTATGAATGATGGTAAAGTGTAATAATGGCACCTTAGACAATATGTGTTTTTTCTTCTTTCACACATAAATTTCAGAGAGGCAGTCTAGGTCCAATAAAGAGATCCAGGTGTCAGCTGCCAGATACCGTTTCTTTCCATCTTTTTATACTTTTCTCTACAGCCTTAACTTCATAGTTTACAATGTCAGCATCTCTCTTCCAGGAAGCAGACAAAGGAAAGGATAAAACCAAGTCAAATCATACCAAACAAAAGACAGCAAAGGATATAATTTTGCTCTCTCTTAAGAAAGTTAGAAGTTGTAGTAGAATGTTTATACTTACAAACCATTGGTCAGAATGCAGCCATATATAGAAAAAAAAGGGTAGCAGAGAATTGGATCTTTTAATATGCACATCCCTAAGGTTAAAAATATCGTATAAGGCCGGAAAAGCAGAATTTACATGACAGACTCAGCACCAAAAGCCTCTTTTACCCAGGACTTGAGAATCCCAAGATTTCTTTCTCCCATTGGGAGAAAACAGCAGATGAGCAGAGGAATTGACAGTAGAGACTGAGCCAGATCAACAGGTGTGAAAATCCTTTCCCTGTCAGAGGCATTGGGACAGGTAGACTGAAATGAAAAGAGAAAAACAGCCACAACAGGGGGTGGGCTCAGGAGGTCTCTTTGCCTTTATGGGCCTAAGATTGCCCTTCCCTGGCCTGAGACACAGAACCCACAGGGAACATCTGTAGTAGATCCCAACCTAACCTGCCCCACTGATATAAACCCAGCAGCCATGCCTGGGAAATCCCTTCTGTCCCCTCAGACCACACCAGCAGAGATCAGAGGGAAGCCCAGAATCCCTACACAGCAGAGGTTCTGAAAATTAAATTGCCATTCGAACTACAGTCCACAAAAGTAGACCAAGGCCTGCATAAATCTAAACAGGGTGACTATGTGCTGAAATCAAGATTTAAATTGGGCCTAGACTCTTATACTTACAAAACAAAATATCCGGGATATAATCTAAGATCACCCATTATGAAAGGAATCGAGAAAAGCACAACTTGAATGAAAAAAAAAAAAAAAAAGATAATTGGTGCTACTATTGGGATGAATCAGATATTAAAATTATCTGATAAGAATTTTAAAGCAGCTGTCAAGAAATTGTTAAAGAATCAACAAAAATTCTCTTAAAACAAATAAAAATAAATAATATTGGCAAAGAAAAAGTTTCAAAAAAGAACAAATTAGAAGTTATTGAACTGAAAAATACAGTCAGAGAAATATAGCAACTCACTGGATGTGCTCAATATTATGGTGGAGATGACAGAAGATAGAAACAGTGAACCTAAGGACAGATCAATACCATTCACCCCATCTGAACAACAGAGCAAGGAACAGAATAAAACAATTGAAAGAGCCTGAGGGATCTGTAAAATGATACCAAATATCAAAAAATTGTCCCAGAAGATAGCAGAGGAGAAAAAGAGTAGGGCTGAAAGAACAGGTAAAGAAAATGTCTGAAATCTCCCCAAATTTGGTGACAAACAGAAACCTACATATTTAGGAAGCTGAGAGAACCCCAATTAGGGTAATCACAAAGATATTTATGCCAAGAGCCATACTGTACTGAAAGCTGAAGAGTAAGAAAAAAATATCTTATGTCACATTTAGTAGTTAAAGACTGAATGATTTTCTCCAAAGAGCAGGAGCCAAGCAAGAAATGTCCACTCTCACCAGTGTTACTCAACATAGTTCTAGCTGCTACTATAATGCAAGAAAAAGAGGAAAAAAATCATACATATTGTAAAGTAAGACATAAAACTGTCTATTTGCATGACTACCTATTTGCATGACATGACTACATAGAAAACACAAGAAAACTACAAATATAAAAGCAAACAAAAGCCTCCTGGAACTAATAAGTTTAACAAGGTCAGGGGATATGAGATCAAAACAAAAATCAATCTTTCTATGTACTAACAACGGATGTTTGGAAACCCATAACCAAAACTAAAAATACAATGCCATTTACAATCTCTAAAAAAAATACTATGTATACACCTATGTAAACATGTATGGTTTCTGTATACTGAAAATTACAAAATACTAATAAAAGAATCAAAGAATATCTAAATAATTAGAGACATACTGTATTCATGAGTTGGAAGACTCAACATACTACAGTAATTGTTCCTAAATTAACCTGTAAATTTGATCCAATTTCTAGCAACAACTCAGTGGGGTTTAAATATATATACACAAGCTTCTCCTAAAGTTTATGCTGAGAGACAAAAAATTAGAATTGCTACGTTGATTTAGAAATGAAGTATAAAGTCTGAGGAATCACTCTACCTAACATTAAGACTTAGTAAGTAGTTACCATATTCAAGACTGTAGGGTATTAGAGAAGATATATACACATAGATCAATGAAACAGAAAAGAGAACTCAGAAATAGCCCTGCAAAAAAAATATGCTTAATTGATTTTGACAAAGGTACAAAAGCAATTCGGTGAAGGAAAGATAGTTTCTCAAGAGATGCTAGAGTAATCGGAAATCTATATGACAAAAATCAAAACAAAAACTCTATGCAAAAACAACATCACGTCTTTTACTAAAATTAACTCAGATCATGAATTTAAATAAAATATAAAATCATAAATCTCTTTTAAAAAAGCATCTAAAATGTTCAAGATTCAGGGCTAGACAAGGAGGTCTTACATTTGATACCAAAAGTGTGAAAAGCTGATAAATTAGGTCTTATTAATATTAAAACTTTCTCTGAAAAAGTCCTTGTTAAGAAGATTGAAACACAAGCTAGAGACTGAAAAAATATTTGGAATAGACATACCTGACAATTTGGAATAGAATATATAAAGAAATTTCAGAACTCAATAGAAAAAATTAAATTAGAAAATGGGCAAAAACATGAACATACATTTCACTGAAGAACATATAAAGACAAAATATGCATACTAAAAAATGTTCAACACCAGTAGCCATTAGGAGTGTGCAATAAAAATTATAATGAAATTTCACTACATAACTATCAAAAGGCTAAAATAAAAATATATATATATTAACACCACCAAAAACTAGTGAGAATACAGAAAATACGAAATGGTACAGATACTCTGGAAAACAGTTAAGCAATTTCTTATAAAACTAACCATTGAATTACCTTATAACTCAGCAATTACACTTTTTAGCATTTATCACAGAGAAGTAAAAATTTCTGTTTACAGAAAAACCTGTACACAAATGTTCCTAGCACTTATAAATTTGTGGCAATCAAAAACTAAAATCAGTCCATTTGTCCTTCAATGATAAGAAGGAAGGAACTATTAACACACACAACAGCTTTAATCTCCAGAGTACTAAGGTGAGCAATAAAAGACAATCTCAAAAGGTTACAGTCTCTATGAATCCATTTATATTACATATTTAAAATGACAAATATTAGAAATGAAGGACCAATTTGTGGCTGCCAGAAGTTAGTGCCTGGAGCAGGCTACCAAAGGGTAGTATGTGGCCACAGAAGGCAACATGCAGAATTCTGTGTTCAGAGATTATTCGGTGTCTTGACTCTGATGACGGATACAGAAGCTTCCACATTTGATAAAATTGTATAGAACTAAACATGCACACACACACACACACACACACGCACATGAGTGCAAGTGAAACAGATGAAATCTGCATATGAAACCTGTAATTAAATATTATTAGTGCACTGTTAGCTTGTGATATAAATAACCTTAGTATCTCAACATATCTTGTAATGATTTTCAACTAATGGGACATAGTATTTATTGATTTTCACTCTATCTGCCTAATAGTGATCTATATAATATTATATCTGTAGAAACCAATTAAGGAACAATGAATTTTACAAATTAAATATAATGAGTTAACAGAAAAAAAAGAAATCTGCATTAGATAGTTGTTTGTATCAATGTCAATATTTTGGTTGTGCTTTTATATAATAGTATTGAAAAATGTTACCATTGTAGGAAACTAGATGATGTATACATGGAATCCCTGTTTTAATTCTGTCAACTACATGTGAATTCACAATGACTTAATAAAATTTTCATTTAAGATACAAATAAGAATGCAAACATAACCATACTGAGTACAATTGAAGAATTTACCACTTTTTCCTTACACACACATACAAGTACTTTCCCCCACACATTAAAATGTTTAGGCAGTTTTAGTTAAGCTTATATTACAATTTTATGTAATGTAAACATATTTTTTGGCTAAATATAGATAGCATCTCTTGAATTTCCATTTTATGATGTGAAAATGGAGGGAATTTATTAATTTTTCAAACTTTTCTTCACTCTTCTACTTCCCAACCTATTTCAGCCGTTCTTGTTATCTGCCATCTTTGTAAGGCAGATAACATTATATTCTTTATTGAAGCCATAATAAATTTTTTCATAATTTATGCATAGGTAAATTTGAAGGTAGAATGTTAGAGATAGTTTTATCTTTAAGAGACAGAATACCTGTCATGGCTTAAACAAAGAGAAGATACTGTGCCTTTGTTCACATAACAGGAGAAATGGTGCATCTTTTACCTAACTTGGATTTAACTTCAAGGCAATAGAAATTTTTAAAAACATTTTAGAGGATTAGTCAATTGTTACAAACTGAAAAATTATTACTTTGATAAAGACTGGGGATATTTGATATTTTCTTACATGGCTCCTCCTCGGTTTTATGAGTCGATATAAACTTTGTTCCTTGGATACTTATATTTCTGTTTTTCTAAGATTGCTGTTAAAATTTTATATTTGTGGGCCGAGCCCATGGCGCACTCAGGAGAGTGCGGCGCTGGGAGCGCAGCAGTGCTCCCGCTGCGGGTTTGGATCCTATATAGGGATGACCAGTGGGCTCACAGCGCTCAGTGGCTGAGTGCGGTGCGGCTGGTCTCAAAAAGGACAAAAAATATATATTAATAATTTATATTTGTTATTTTCAAGTGAGTTCTACTGTAACATGCATAGGTATAGTTATGTTTTTATTCTTATTTATCCTGCTTAAAGTTCATTGTACAGATCTGTGTCATGATGCTGTCCAGCATTTTCTTTAACTGTAAGTTATTGTCTTTTAGAATATTACTTATTTTACATTATGTCTTAACTTTGCTCTTTGGGACTTCTGATTACATATCTCTGTATCTCATAATACTTTCACATACCTGTATCTCATAGTACTTTCACAATATTTTATGTATTTTCCATCTGTTTTCTTTTGTTTTTAATGTACAATTTTTTTTTCCTGATCTACTTTTCTCTTTAGTTGCTCCATTGATTATTTTTATATTTGCTTCTTTTGGTTCCTCAAGAAACTCTCATTAAACTTTTAATTTATTTAATATATTAATTGTAGCTACTTTTAAGTTTGTGTGGGGTAACCCCAGTATCTATAATTGTGGGTGATTTCTATTGTCTGTTTCTTTCTCTTAGATTATAGTCGACATTGTTTTTTTTATGTGCCACAATATTTTTAATGTTTTTTTATAATTTACATTGTTTTAAGTGACAGATATGATATATAAAAAAATTGTAGAGATTACAAAAATATTTATGTTGTTATCTTCCTCTGAAGAGAGTTCACTTTTGCTTCAGGAGGGTAGCTCTGCTAACCTCACTAGAATAATTGGAAGTTGCATTTTAGTCCATAAGCTGCTGTTTCTGGTTCATCTTACTCCAAAGGTATCTAAATTTGGTGTTTTAAGTGAAACCGTGCTGTCTTATTTAGAGCCTCTCTTTCTTTGTGACGGCTGATCAACAGTTTTCATCTGGTAGATCATATAAGTATATCCAATGTTCCCTTTGGCTTCTCATGTCTTTAGTCATGAGTTTTGGAATTACTAGATGCTCACAGAGAAAAGTGAATTCAATGCTGTTTACTTCCTTGTACCTCCCCTTTCCTCTTAATCTTGTCCCCACAAATTCTCGCTGCTTTAGTAAATCTATAAAGCCTTCAAACAGTTTTTTATTTTTTGCTTTTGAAAAGGCTGCGTAAGTTTCTGTCTGTTTTCAGTGTGAAATGTAGCCTAGAATAAACGAGTCTATCATTACTACAAGTGACAATCCCTTAATAAGCCTTAGAAGATCAAGATGCATAATTATGGGTGGAAAAAAATGGATGACACTTGTTAAAAAATAGAAAGGAAAACTTTTTTCAGGGGGACTGTTCTGATAGTTATAGGGGACGACTCCAGTGGAGTCTGGCAGTAGGGGAGAGAGATCGGGCTCAACTCCAAATACAAAAAGGAAAAGTAGGAATTCATAGCCAAGAAGTAAGGTGGAAGTCAGTGAATGAAAAATTAGTAAGAGGAAATATCTCTTAATATCTCTAAATATCAGAGGTAAAAGGGGTTTCTGGCTAAAATGACCTAACAGGATTTTTCTAAAGGTGGGACATGATGAGAAGACATCAACTTGAGGATGATGGAAGATAAAGAACCCATCAGATCATGAGGGTGAACAGATATTAAGGGTGGGAGATTTTGGCTTAATCATTAGCAGGATTCTTGCTAACACTGAGTAATGTGAAGACAGACATGGAATTTCAAAAGTTGAGGCCTAGTTGGGAAGAAGATTCAGGAGAGATTGACTAAAATTTGGTCAAGGAGGGATTCTCCATCATAAGAAACAACTTAAAGGAACTCTATTCTATTCACTTGCTCAGTTTAATTGATGTAATCCAGGATATTTCTATGCATCTGAATTACTAATAAAGTTTTACTACATAGACCTAAAGCATAAAACAACCCAAGTAACATTTTTCTGCTAAGTATTTATGTACACTTATATGTTATAGTATTAAAGTGTAGAATTAGTATGAAGACTAAAACAAAGATCAATATAAAACTGCATATATATTTTTTTAATTCACCAAATATGAATATATGAGGATTAATTATTTTATATAATTAACTAGGACTGTATTATTTACAGAATTATATAAAATAATATAAAATACATTGTGGTAGTCAGAATTATACCATAATGCCCCCAAGATTTCCCACGTCCATGTTGATGTCCACATCCTACATAATCCTTGTGGATTTGATGGATTTTACTCGAGATTAGATTACGTTATATGGCACAGATGACCTTTAGGAAGGAAGATTATCTTGGTGAGCCTGATCTAATCATATTAACCCATTCAAAGCACATGAGTCCATGAAAATCAGAGATTAAAAGCACAAAAAGGATTTGGCATGCTGTTGCTGACTTGAAGATGAATGGGGGTCACATGCCAAGGGATATGAGCAGCCTCCAGGAATGACAGCCAGTAAAATAATAGGGGCTTCAATACTACTGCCACAGGAACTAAATTCTGTCAACAGACTGAATGAGCTTAGAAGTAGATTTTTTTTCCTCTAGATTCTGGATGAGAACTTGGCATTAATTTCAGCCTTGTGATACCCTGAACTCAGAACCCAGGTGTTCTGTGCCAAACTTCTGTGTTACTGAACTTGTGAGCTAATATATTGATATTTGAAGTCATTACATTTGCAATAATTTGTTATATCGCAATAGAAAACTAAACCATACATAATCACAAATTTTAAGTTCTTATAAAACCTGCAGTAAGTATAACAAGGATTGTTGCTAAAGACAGAAAGGCAAGATTAAATATCTAATCTGAAATTGCTCAGAATTCAGAACTCTTTCTTCTCTATCAATGGCTAAGTCCACATACCTGGGGCTAAAACCCAGCATTTCAGAGTAGCTTTGGATTTTGTCTTGTTTTCTGTCTGAGTTGATTTCTCTAGCCTATTAATGCAAAATTTCTGATCTAATGAATTGTGCTTTGAGACGTTCTTGTTTAGATTGACACCTCAATTTGGGATATGCTTGTGTTATATTTTCGTATCATTATGTGGCACTATTTATCACAAAACTTAATAGCTCTGCATATTGAAGCTCATGAAGGCTATGCCCAAGGGCACAAAATCTGGATTATCTCAGCTGTGATCTCAAAATGATGGATGACGGTAGAGAGAAAAGTTCTCTGCAGAACCAGAGCTAGAATCCAAGATTGTGAGTTCAAAATAAGTTTCTGTTCCAATACAATGCTTGCAAAAATACAAACACATAAACATGAATAGTTGAGGAATCAAAAGGACTACATGAAAATTTTATAGGAAGACTGAATCTATTGTGAAATCATTAGAGATAGTTTTATCTGGGCCAAATAAGTTTCTTTTGAAAAATTTCAAAATAACATTTTGTAAAGACTTCTAAAAAGTGATACACAAATAAGATGTTAGGATACAAACTTTTAGAATATACCCATTGTAAAGCATTCATCCACTTCCTTTAGCAAGGTACAGCGATTTTCTCTTTTATCTCGTTATAATCCCTAAATTATTAATAAATTCTATTTTTCCTACAAATGAAGAGCTGTGTGTTTTGATAGCAAAAGTTAAGAATAATTTTTTTCTACTCTGTATTAAAATATACTTCTTATTTAAATAATATATATCTTTAAAATATTAACTCCCACAATATCACTGTGATATTAGCAGTTGCAACATCTCACAATATTAACAAAACATAACTTTAAACTTCTTTTCCCAGCAAGGTAAAAACAGACTTATAATAAGACATTTATATAATTCATATACCAAGATATATTAGAAGAACTTAGATATCTTCGTTTTTCTAAGAAACTATTAATATAGCTAGAATTCTTTACTTTTACTCTTCTGAATGGCACAACACTATATATAATTAACAATGGATTTATATATTTGTAAATAAATATTGGACTTCAAGATTAAATTTTGATAAATTAGTCTCCTATCATTTGAATAATATGAGATCTTTTATCAGTTATATGAGTTCATTTACCAGTTAGGCTGGTACATCATGATTTGATATGTGAAATATTTTTAGAAATACAGTATTTTAAATTTACCGACTATGAATATGCACATACTCATGATAATGAATATGTACATGCTCATGATAAAGATTTATCTAGGAGAACATAAGCATGTGAACACTGTCAGAAGTTTAGAGTTTTTTTCCTCAACTTATTCTTGAAATCATAAAGGTTTAAATGTAACAAATAAGGGGATTTCTAATTGACAAAATGTAGTTAATATGCAGGTGCAAAGTTTTTTTTTAAGTACTCACAAATATGCATTCATTAGAAGTTTCCAAAATAAGAATTTAAATGTCTACTACAGTTTAAACTCAGTTTTTAATTTCTTAAAAGTGATAGTAACAGAGAGTGGGAAAATTGTACATTTTTGAGTGCCTACCTAATTTACCTCTAAGAATCGGTGTAATGTGTCATGCCACAAATTTTTCCTGTAAGTAGTTATCTACAAGTCAGCTTTAAAAATTTTACTTATTGGTAGCCATTTCTCAGCAATGATATTGTTAATTGGTATTTTTATCCTATAACACTGAGTGAATGATATGAAAAAACAGAAAGTTTGACCTAAATTATTGCTAAGTGTTTTCCAGTCAGTCAAAAGGCTTCCCATTGATTAGGAATATAGATTGTGGCATAGTTAAGAGAATTTTTGCTATTGCTCAAAACAAGTTACTCAAACTTAGTCCAAAGCAACCATGAATAATGTAATTGGGGGGAAGCAAATAATAACTTCCAGCAATAGAAGGAGGTCCTGGAGATTATTGTGTCTGAAAAGAGAGCCCTCAGGATGAGTGTACCTAATTATTTTCTGGACATTGAGAGAACAGTAGATTGATTTCCCTGAAAGTATGGAGCATCTCTAAAAATAGGGTTGAAAGGCAAGTGTCTAAATATGGGTAAATGGATATTATCAGAGCAGATATTCTTTAGAAATTATTATGTGGGTTCATTGGAGCAAACATTCACAAACAAGACAATTTTGTGTGATTCATTAAAATGACCTTGGGAAAGTTACCTAAACTCACTGAGCCAACTTACTTGTCTGTAACATGGAGAAAATATTAACTACATAAATGCCCTAGGAGATAAAAAAAAAAAAAATGAGATATGTATTCTTTAAATGGCATTGCTATTTAAGAATAAGTCCAATTTAGACCAAATGTACATGTAATAACTCTAGATTACAGTAAACATCAAATATCTAGTTGGACAATAATGAATTCAGTCTTTCAAAGAATGAACAAATCGTTTCTAGAAACTTGCACACAAACACATACACTGAGGTACTTAATTTTTGTTCTGGTATTATGCATTCAGCACAAAAGGGAGATAATTCTTTATGCATGAAGCTACCATTTCTCCTTCTGCTCCTTATACCAGAACTCCCTGAACTTAATGAGCCAAGGCTTTAAGGAATGTGAAATCCTGATGTAAAATCTGATATTAAACATAATAGTTGAATGTGTCTATTTATTATTTTCTTTTAATTCTGCTATTTAGTCAATAAATTATTATTTGCAAGTTAGGGAAATTCAACAGATAACCTTAACCAAAAGGGAATTTATTGCAATGTATATCTTTCAAATCCTGGAATGAGTTAGTTTCTGCCACTAATGAGAGATATAAGGACTCTAAAAAGGTTGTGAGTTTCTGAGACTCTGTATTTGGGTAATTTTTCCTTTAAAAATATGATTTATTCATTTATTTTTGTTTGTTTGCCTATTTATTTATTTTTGTCTGAGGTGAGCTAGGGAGCATGGTTTTGGGCACCCCAGGCTTTTGGCATTCTTACAATTTGAGATTTCAGAAGATGCCCACCCCCCATGTTCTTATGACAAATTATGAAAAACAGCAAAACATTTGTTTTGTGTTATATGGTCATCTCTGAATTAATAATTTATAATGATATTCATTGTCCCACTGGGTCACATGCTAAGCACTAAAGGTATTGGGACATGTGGATGCCCCTGATTAACACCTCCTCTGACTACATGGATTGAGAGATACTTCTCCAAATAATAGACAAGAAGGTTTTTACCATAATGAAATTAACAACTGATGCTGGGCCACAAAAACACTCAAGATCTATCTTTATGTACTTCTTGGCTATGAAGAATACAG
Source organism: Galeopterus variegatus (assembly GCF_000696425.1). Taxonomy (NCBI): domain Eukaryota; kingdom Metazoa; phylum Chordata; class Mammalia; order Dermoptera; family Cynocephalidae; genus Galeopterus; species Galeopterus variegatus. The sequence goes on along the minus strand of NW_007739237.1, from coordinate 15,116 downwards.
ATCAATCATTTTCCTAGATGCCATAATGAAATTAACAACTGATGCTGGGCCACAAAAACACTCAAGATCTATCTTTATGTACGTCTTGGCTATGAAGAATACAGATCAATCATTTTCCTAGATATATAGTTTGAAGAAAAAACTACTACATATAACCAATCAGAAATATCTATCATTATGATATTGGCACTGCCCAATCAGAAAGGATATCATCTATAAATAATGGCATCACTTTAAGGCATCTGACTAAATATCAACTAGACCAAGAAGTCTCAAACAATATTATTCACTTTATGACAAGAAACATACTAGAGTCTTACCAGGGCTTGATATCCTGGTACAAATCAGATTATGTCCATTTGCCTTGGTTAATTTCAGCAATCCGTGGAAATAGGACAACTAGAACTACTACCGAAATGACTGCTATGCAGGGTTAGAGCAGAAAATAGATATTACAATAAAACTTCCTATTTGAAAAGTCACAAGATCAATAGTTTTATACAGATTTTATACCAAAGTATACACCATTTCATAATGCTCAATGACTGCAAATATAACTTGATGTTGCAGTGAATTGATTTACTTGATCTGATCATTTGACTGCTCAGAGTTTTGTTCTCAGAAACTCTCTCATGCGATCATTCTATCATATTGACATGTATTAAATGTCTCGCATTCATCCCTCCTGATCCATTCCACATTTGTTGCTCTGCTTTCTGTTTTATTAAGTTCAAAGTGACTACATTACCTCTTGCAATGCCAGTATACCTACTGTGGGTTGAATTATATCCCTCTAAAAGATATGTTGAAGTTCTAATTCTCAGTACTTACAAATGTGACCTAATTTTGAAATAGTGTCTTTGTAGATGTAATCAAGTTAAGATGAGGTCATACCAAGATTGGACGGGCTCTAAAACAAATGACTGCTGTCATTATATGGAGAGAAAGATTTGGAGACACACAGAGACACAGAGGAGACAGAGAAAAAAAGCCATGGGAGATGGAGATACATATCGGTGTGACGCAGCTATAAACCAAGGAACATCAGGATTTCCAGCAACCATTAGAATCTAGGAGAGAGGCATGGGACAGATTCTCCATCAGAGTATCAACAGGGAACCAAATGCGCTAATACCTCTATTTTGGACTTATAACCTCCAGAACTATAAGAGAATAAATTTCTGTTGTTTTATGCCATCAGCTGTGGTAAATTTTTGTGGCAGTCCTGGAAGATTAATACAGCACTCAACTTTTGGAAACAATTCTTGGATTTCTTCCACTGAGAAGGAGGCAAGATGCCTTTGATGAAGAGCCCAGCATTAAGGCAACATATAAATCCTGAGACTATTTTTCAAAGAGACTTGCAGCCATTAACCAGGTGAGTGTGCACTGGGAAATAATATACATGACATAATTTAGGTTATAATAATATAAATTGAGGATATGATATACTTATTCTGAGATTTTGCTGATCTTCAGAAATTCAAAATATCAACATGGTCCACCAGTCAGAGTAGTTGTAGATGAAGTCTTAAATCAAGTCCTTCTAGCAGTGGGTCCAATGTGACTGCTGACCCATCCCATCATTTTCTCCATTCCAGCAGAGGTCCACCAGTCAGAGTAGTTGTAGATGAAGTCTTAAATCAAGTCCTTCTAGCAGTGGGTCCAGTGTGACTGCTGACCCATCCCATCATTTTCTCCATTCCAGCAGAATTGGTCAGCACAGATATACTTAGCAATAGGCAGAATCCTCACATTGGTGCACTAACAGACAAGTTAGAAGCTCCCTAAACTGCCCATATCCTCAAAGAGTATGAACCATAGTGGTATTGCATCCTGGGTTGAACTGTAGATATTACTGTTATTATCAAAGGCTTGAGAAATGCAAAGATGATATTTATTACTTTAACTCCATTTAAGTCTTTTAACCAGTGATAAATCCAGGATTACTGTGACAGTATGGTGCCATTCTTAGGTGGTGATACTAATCATAGCTGCTCTTCTAGTGTCTTTATTGAAAGAATACAAACCCTGCCACCTGTTATGCAGCTATTTTTTTATATTAGGAAGGAAAGAATGATAATTTGTGTTAGGCTAAGATTGTGCTTCGCGTCCTGTCACATGCTATGTCGATTTTCTTTCTTTGTCTTAGAACAGTTGAGAAGGAAGTTTATCATCTAAAACACCTGGGTTCAAAGGGTTGATGGGTATTCTTTCTAGGCAAGAGACTCCCTAAACCATCTATGATGAAAAAATGACAATGTCTTGGTGCGTCTCTATGGATTTATACCACATTTGGCTTTGCTGCTTAACTTATTTATCAGGTAACTCGTAAGGCTGCCAATTTTGAGTGGGTCTTGAAGCAAAAAAGATGTCTCTGTATCAGGATCAAGCTGCGGTGCAAGCTGTCCTGCTTTGTGATCCATCTTATCAAATCATATCACAATTGTCTGTGACAGTGACAAATTCTGAATGGAGTTTCTGGTGAGCCCCATTTAGAGAATCATAGCACAGATCAGTAGGGTTTTGGAACAATGCCAAGTTTTAGCTTCATAATGAGCCCTTGTAGAA
>NW_007739237.1:10895-12164 GCF_000696425.1 Galeopterus variegatus | reverse complement strand
ATACAGTATATGACACAGTCAGCTATAAAATTATATGTACATAATAGCACTCAAATTTAAGGTTGACTATATGTAGTCCATATTCTACCTTAAACATGACTTTGCCAGTGCAGGTCCTGAGGGCACAAGTAATTTGTATAAGCAGGTAGCTCAGACTCCCTTGTTACCTGCTCTACATTGGTACTTGTCTCTTTCAACCCATACCTAGGGTCTCTTAAGGAACAGACTATGGCTTGTCCTTGTTTATAGATGCATCTGCATTGTATTGCAAATCCAGCTCAATACTAAAATACAATCTAGGTTGCCCTGAATAAATTTAAATGAGAAATCCTTCCAATAAGCAGATATTTGGGTAAAATATCTTGTCCACTTGGTGTGACAGTGTAGATGACCTGATATATGGATATGCCCAGGTATGGCTCCAGCTTGACCAAGAGTCAGAAAAAATATATAAGTGGAAGAAATAATGTGGCAAGGAGATCTGAGAAGATCATTATGTTGATACTCTCTGTATGGGCATATTAGGTGGAGCTAATTATGTCCAATGAATATGCCTGCCACAGGCAATTACAGTGAAAAATCATGAGCTCAAATATGTAGACTTCTCTCTAAGCTTTATACCCATAATAATACCGCTGAATTTAAAACCTGCTAACCTTAGAGGCCAGTGCTATATACAACACAATTCCCATGGATCCACAAACTGGCTACCTACTGGTAGGTCGATTGAATCCTTTCTGTTTTGGAGTGGACAGTGATTTTTTTCTCGTAAGTGTAGATACATAGTCCGGGTATAGATTTGCCTCCCCTCACTATAGAACTTCTAACAGCATTACTCATTATGGACTTGCAACAAAACTTATCCATTGCCATGTTGTCCTACTGAATATTGTTTCTGCTCAGGACATACATTTGATAGTTTAATGAATAAAAACCTTTCACTTCTGACCAAGATGAAGCAACAGTGACCATATTTATTCTCCATGTCATAATAAATAAACAACAACAACAAAAAGGCAAAACATATGAAAGAGCAGATTAGTGGTTGCATATGGACTATGGGATAGGAAGGGGCATGAGGAAGGGATTATAATGGGGTACAAGGAAACATAGTGATGATTGGATATATTCAGTATCTTGGTTGTTCTGATGGTTTCATGGGTGAATACATTTATTAAACTTAAAATGCATAGCTTATATATGTATATATGTAGTTTATTGTATGCCAGTCATATTTCAATAGTTATTTTTTATTTATTTTTATTTTTT
>NW_007739237.1:5378-9711 GCF_000696425.1 Galeopterus variegatus | reverse complement strand
TATAAAAGAATGAAATAATGCCATTTGCAATGACATGGATGGATCTAGAGAGAATTATATTAAGTGAAACAAGTCAGGCACACAGAGAGAAATATCACGTGTTATCACTTATTTGTGGAAGCTAAAAATAAATTAAAAAAACAGGGGGGCAGGAAGAAGACATAACAATTACAATTCCTTAAAGTTATTTAAAAAAAAAAATGCAACAATAGGCTTGTGTCCATTGAATTTACTTACCTTTATAGGTTCCCTTTCAACGAGAAGTAGTGATCTGATAGAAAATGGAATGTCCTATTGAATGCTAAATAATGACAAACTGGAAGATAAAATCCTACAAATCGAGCAGTCTACATGATATGATACGTATTTTAAACCAGTGCTCAGTATATGATGCCCTCTCTCCCAGAGACAAGAGGTATGTCTCTAAGAACCATGGAATGGAATTGAAAAAAGCCCTCTCACTATGACTTAAATAACACACTGAACTTGTTATACATGTCCTGTCTCTGGGAAGGACTGGAAAAACAGGTTCACATGAAATAAAATTGAGAGTGACCTTTAGCCACTTAACTGAGAGGGTAATTGATTTTAATTATGAGAAAAATACTGGGTTCTGCTATGAGTTCTAACGAGTACTATCTTGGGAATTCAAGTGTTTCAAGCAGATGCCTCGTAGTGTTCTCTTGTACTATATTATTGATTAATAGAAAACCACATCAACCAGTTAATGGCAAGACCACCAAGGACTTAGATTCCATGAGAATAAAAGTTCTTGTTACCTTACCCAAAACTGAGTCCAGCTGGGTTGCTGGAAGAGATCTTAAAGGTAATATGGAATAGATGTCTGTACAATGCAGCTATAATTTCCAATTTAGGCTTCAACCTCAGCTACAGACATGGATATTGCAGCAGTTATGATTTATGTTTAATAACTGCTTCTTTTTTAACCTTCTCTCTCACCCCTCTTATCTCTTACATGAAAATACCTTATATGAAAATATTTGGTAATGGCTAATATTTTAAGGTTTCTGGAGAAGGTGATATTCCCTAGTGATGATATGGTAAGTAATGGGACTTCACTTGTGCCTTATTTTGAAATCATGAAATCCCCAATTTATGCTTGTGGTTTTCTACTCACAACTTGAAAATAGTCCCTTTGCACTATAAATATAAAAGCTATATATAGTATACCAAAAGTGTATATATAGATTAGCTTTTTAAAATCTATTTTTAATCACAGGCAATGTGTACATGCCATGAAAAAGTTAGCATTACAAGTCAAGCCAATTGAAACTATCAGTCATTTAAATGGTGAACTTATGTTTGAATTTTTGACCATTACTTTGTTATTTATATAATAATGCCTGCTTGTGCATATGTTTTAATAATGTTTTGTCTAACTATTTAATGAAATTATCCTATTAATTGAATCACTAATGATAACAAAAAATGAATAATGTAATCTATATGCAATCTGTACTAATTTTGGTTATATTTCTTTAAATAGCTGTTAGAACAGCTATTTCGGCATTGTGTGAAACCAGTTATAAGTAAAACACACACAAAAGATTTCCTTTATTTTTGAAAGAAATTCATCGTGCCAAAATGTATTTTAAAAAATTAATATATGTACATGTAAAATGTTAAACTTTTTACACAATCATACGTTTCAATACTTTCTATCGGTTAATGCTTTCAGTAACCCTTTTATTCTCTTTGAGATTCATTAAGAGCTGCTGCTTTCCTTTCATTGCAAATCTTAGCATGCATTCATCCCCTAAAGACTGTGCAGGTTGCTTAGCAAAGGAGCTTTGTGCTGTCAGTCCTTTATCATAGAATAAATGATCATGTCTATCTTCACATGTAAACAGTAGAAAGACTAATCCTACCTTGGTGTATCAAAGTATCCCAATTCTGTTCCTAAATGATAAGTGGCCTTGAACAAAGAAAGGTATCTAAACCTTCTTACACATTCTGCATAAATAAAAAATGTCATTTAATTGGAACTAGCTGCATGAAAATGGGGTTCCTGGTTGAAGAGATTAAGGTGTGATTCATCATATTTGTGAAAGTCCGTCAGATTCCTGCCAAATGTGATCTACCATGTCACCTGCCTCTAGTATATTCACATTTTTCTTTTTTTATCAAAATAAAGTAAGCCAATCCACACTGATATTATTAAAGAACACTCACAAAACATTTTGGAGCTTTAAGTAAAATTAAAAGTACAAAATGTGTTTTTTTTTTTTTATTTTTTCACAATGTTTATAAACATTTTTCAGCAATTAGAAGCTTAGAATTTGGGAATATAATTTTCTTTGGATGATATTTTTAAAAGGTTTCTATTGGAGAAATTTACTGAAACTCAGTGTTTTTTACCTTGATTTAGAATGTAACCTCATTCCTAAGGGAAAATACAAATGAATCTCAAAACTATAGCCTACTTGCCTTTGACATTTCAGAAAAGCTGTTCAAAAGCCCCAGCTGTCAGGAATTGTGATTTGGATCCGCTTTGAGTCACTAAGGTCAACAAATACACCTGAAAGGGATTATAAATGGTCACCCCTTTCCTTGTTATCACTTTGTCTGATGAACACTTCATTATCTTTGAAACTGTATAAGGATTTAGCTTGGTAAGTGTTGCCCTAAATTGGATTTGACATATTAGATTCTTAAAGAAAAATTCTTAGCAGGCATAAGGAATATCATATTGATGATAAATAAGGAAAAGCCTTTAACAATAAAGTATATGGGAAAATATAAAAAACAAATACCTTTGCTTAACTTGCCGCATTAGAATAAAATTAGCTAAAAACATACAAAGAGAATTAACTGTAATAGGGAATTAGCTACAACACTAAAATCTTTTGTAAAATATTACAAAACTGTAAGAGGTAATATAACATAAAATATAATATAAATAACTTGAACTTGTTTTGAAAAAATCTTGGTAACATTATCATATGGAGTGCTCACATTGCAAGTAATTTTAATCTCACATGTATAAGCTGTATATGCATATTTGTTCAGAAGTCTGAATCTTTTTTTAGAAACTATGCTATAGAATTTCTTGTCATATTTTCTAAGAAACAAAAGAAAATGAAATTCACTCATACCGTTTCAATGAAAAGTTCATGCTTTCACTTGTGTCAGCTTAATTGTAAAGATTGAGAATTTTTAGAAAAGTCATAAAACCAATGTAGTATGAAGGCTTTTAACTGTTGGAGCTAATGGTGAAGTCAATTTCAGTGCACTGCTCACTGAAGGCACAGTGATTATATTAGAATCATTTATATAAGAATGTCCATTGCTAGTTGTATCAAAATTAGAAAATTAAAAGCATAATCAGTCTCTCTTTATGTTCTTAAAGTTTCAGAGAAAAAAATGAATAAAACATGAAATGCATCTAGCAATGGGGTGAAAAGATTAAGATAGCACTTATCACAATTTATATATCACAGTTTAGAGAAATCTGGCCACACACTTTTTCTCCCCTGAACTTCACCCTATTTACAAAGATTGTTGAAAATATTTCTTAACTATATCTTTCACTTTCAAATTATTTCTAATTAACATTTGCATTTAAAGCCACTTTATATGAGTATATGAATGAGAACTAACAAATTTGTGATTCTACTTTGCTACACATATTTTTACTTCCATGAGATAAAGACCCATTGTAAAGAGTTAACTTTCCATCAGTCTTATTTTTTGAATAACATAAAAATCACTTGAATAAATGGCTTTTTTAAAGCTCATTCAAAATTCAATGATGAAATTCGTAGAACAATATGAATTTGTCACTCTTTTTGCTTTAACTATTTGTACAAGACTAGGGAGAGTTTATATGCGAGCAGTAGCCCTGGGAACTCCAAGAGGCTGTAAAGTTGAGCAGTGGTTATTATTAAGAATTATTTTTCCTCTTTAATAAAAGAATCCAAGAACATGTTTACATTCTTTATGAGGATGGTTTTTCAGTTTTGTTCATTAATGATAACTTTGTTCCTCATGGCCATTGCACATTGGAGTGCAAAGCGCTAGTTTATATAGAATAGATGATAGCAGCAATGTGTAAAATATTAGTGATTAGGTGTTTGTTTAAACACAACCTAATTTAAACCATGTGATATCCAACATATGCTTCACATAAATGTCAGCAATATATTTAGGTCATTCTTTAGTAATGAAATACGCATCTCAGGGGCCGGCCCGGTGGCGCACTGCTACAGTGCGCTGCTTGGGAAGCGCGGCGGCGCTCCCGCCGAGGGTTCGGGTCCCACATACAGACCGGTTCCCGCTCACTGGCTGAGCGAGGCGCGGGAGCAACACCGAG
>NW_007739237.1:2853-4378 GCF_000696425.1 Galeopterus variegatus | reverse complement strand
TTTTTTTTTTTTTTTTTTTTTTTTTGCTGTTAAGTTGTTTGAGTTCCTTGTATATTCTGGACATTAGTCCTTTGTGAGATGTATATTTTGCAAATATTTTCTCCCACTCCATTGGCGTCTTTTCACTCTATTAATTGTTTCTTTTGACGTGCAGAAGTGTTTTAGTTTGATATAATCCTACTTGCTTATTTTCCCTTTGGTTGCCTGTGCTTTGGGGATTGTATTCATGAAGTGTGTGCCCAATTCTATCTCCCGGAGTGTTTCCCCTATGTTTTCTTAAAGAAGTTTTATTGATTCAGATCATATATTTAAGTCTTTAATCCATTTCGAGTTGATTTGGGTATATGGTGGGAGGTACAGTTCTAATTTCATTCTCCTACATATGAATGCCCAATTTCACAAGCACCATTTATTGAAGAGANGTGAAAAAATCAATATCAAAAAGTGATAAATAAAATGACAGAGCTGGATGACACTATTTGAAATTGTAAAGTTAAAAACAAAATATTTAATAGTACAATTTCTCTACCTTGTGACCTACCACCACCACCACTGCCATTTATGTTCAATATTATATTATGGTCTGAGACTTTCTTGAAATAAAATCATTTTTTGATAAATTAATACACAGAAAGATACAGTTTTAAATAACTATATTTTGTTTGTCTTATTTGTTTATTGAATTTATCAATATACAATGTAGTTGATTTTCATGTCCCTTTACCCATTCTTCCTTTTCCTCCCTCCCTCTTCTCCCTCCACCCCCCATCAATATCATATCTGCTCACTTGTCTTAACAAGTTTAAGGAATTATAGTGATTGTTGTGTCTTTCCTCCCCCCCATTTGATTGTATATTTATTTTTTTTATTAGCTCCCACAAACAAGTGAGAACATGTTGTATTTCTCTTTCTGTTCCTGGCTTATTTCACTTAACATTATTTTCTCTAAGTCCATCCATGTTGCTGAGAATAATAGTATATGTTGTTGCTGTTTTAATAGCAGAGTACTGTTTCATTGTGTAGAAATACCACATTTTCCTTATCCACTCATCAGATGATGGGCATTTAGAGTGGTTCCAACTCTTGGCTATTGTATATATAGCTGCAATAAACATGGGAGTACAGGTATCCCTTCGACATAATGATTTCCATTCCTCTGGGTACATACACAGCAGTGGAATATCTGGAACATATAGTAATTCTATCTGTAATTGAGGAACCTCCATACCATTTTCCATAAAGGCTACACCATTCTGCAGTCCCACCAACAGTGTAGTAGGGTTTCTTTTTCTCCTCATCCTCACCAGCATTTATCATTCTTAGTCTTTTGGATCTTAGCTATCCTAACTGTAGTGAGATGGTAGCTCAAAGTGGTTTTGATTTGCATTTCCCAAATGCTCAGTGATGTTGAACATTTTCATGTGTCTGTTGGACATTCATATATCTTCTTTTGAGAAATGCCTGTTTAGCTACTTTGCCCATTTTTTAATTGGGTTAATTTTTTTTTTTTTTTTTTTTTTTTTTT
>NW_007739237.1:0-1272 GCF_000696425.1 Galeopterus variegatus | reverse complement strand
TGGGTTAGCTTTCTTGACTTCTTTTTCTGCTAGTTCATTGTTGGAGTATAGAAATGCTACCAGTTTTTTGCATGTTGATTTTCTATCCTGAAACTTTGCTGAAATCATTTATCAATTCTAAGACTTTTTTTGTAGAGTCTTTAAATTGTTCTATATATAGAACCATATCATCTGCAAACAGGGAAAGTTTGACTTCATCTTTTCCAGTCTGGATGCCCTTTATTTCTTCTCTTCCCTGATTGCTTTGGTTAGTACTTCCAGCGCTATGTTGAAAAGGAGTGACAAGAGTGGGAAATCCTTGTCTTGTTCCTGTTCTTAAGGGAAAAGCTTTCAACTTTTCTCCATTCAGGATGATATCAGCAGTGGATTTGTTATATATGGCCCTAATTGTGTTGAGATACTTTCTTTCTATACCCAATTTGAGGAGAGTCTTTATCATGGGTGAATGTTGAATTTTGTTAAATGCCTTTTCAGCATTTATAGAGATGATCATATAGTTTTTGTCTTTAATTTTGTTGATGTGGTTTATCACATTTATTGATTTGCATNTTGATTTACTCCTTGCAGTTTTTAGATTTTTGTTTGGATGTTTTAAATATCTTTTTTTTTTTCTTTCTTTCTGACTTACTATTTCTCTACTGTGTTTGTTGATTTCTTGGGATGGTAGATTAACTCTTTTTTTTTTTTCTCTTTACTGTTAGCATTTTTATTTACTGGTGTGTTTTGTTCTTTCTTGAGTATTCATGGTAGTGATGGCTGTTTTCAGGTACCAGACCCAGTACTCCCTTGAGAATTTCTTAAAGCTGGCCTTGTGGTAGTGAACTCCTGCAGTTTTTGTTAGTCTGGGAAATACACTATTTGACCTTCATTTTGGAAGGATAGCCTTGATGGGTAAAATATTCTTGGCTGGTCATTTTTGTCTTTTAGTATTTTGAATATATCATCACATTCTCTTCTGGCTTTTAGGGTTTCTGATGAAAAATATAATATTAGTCTGATAGGGGCTCACTTATAGGTGACTTGAAGCTTTTAAGATTCTCTCTTTGTTTTGACTTTTGCCAATTTGACCATAACGTCTTGAAGAGGACCTTTTTGGAATGAATATGTTTGGGCATCTTTGAGCATCCTGAATCTGAAGATCTGTATCTCTCTCTATACCCGGGAAGTTTTCTGCTATTATCTCATTCAATATGTTTTCAATGCCAGTTCCTCCCCCCTCCCCTCTGGAATACCCACAGTTAGGATGTTTGAGCTCTTAAGGTTGTCTGTTAT
>NW_007739236.1:37519-37785 GCF_000696425.1 Galeopterus variegatus | reverse complement strand
TAATACCATAATAGCAGGGGACCTGAACACTCCACTGTCAATATTGGACAGATCATCTAGGGAAAGAATCAGCAGAGAAATACAAGACCTAAATAATACTCTAGACCAATTGGACTTGGCAGATATCTACAGAACATTCCATCCAACAACCTCAGAATATTCATTCTTCTCATCAGCACATTTATCATTCTCCAGGATAGATCACATTAGGTCACAAATCAAGTCTCAACAAATTCAAAAAATTGGAATTATCCCATGTATTTTCT
>NW_007739236.1:34173-36288 GCF_000696425.1 Galeopterus variegatus | reverse complement strand
CCAAAACCTGTGGGATACTGCAAAAGCAGTACTAAGGGGGAAATTTATCTCATTAAATGCTCACCTCAGAAGAATGGAAAGAGGGCAAGTGAACAACCTTACACTTCACCTTAAAAAACTAGAAAAAGAAGAACAACCCAAACCTAAAGTTAGCAGACGGAAAGAAATCATTAAGATCAGAGCAGAACATAATGAAATTGAAACCCAAAAATCAGTACAAAAGATCAATGAATCAAAAACTTGGGTCTTTGAAAAGATAAATAAAATTGACAAACCATTAGCATGGCTATCAAAAAAAAGGAGAGAAGATTCAAATAACAAAAGTTAGAAATGAAAAAGGTGATATTACAACTCAGTCATCTGAAATACAAGCAATCATTCAAGACTCCTATAAACATCTATACGCCAACAAATTTGAAAATCTGGAAGAAATGGATAAATTTCTGGACACACACGAGCTCCCAAAACTGAGCCATGAAGACACAGAAAATCTGAACAGACCAATAACAATAAGGAGATTGAAGCTGTTATCAGAAGGCTCCCAACAAAGAAAAGCCCAGGACCAGATGGATTCACAGCAGAATTTTACCAAACATTGAAAAGGAATTGACACCGATTCTTTACAAATTATTCCAAAAGATGGAAACAGACGCACATCTCCCAAACTCATTTTATGAAGCAAACATCATCCTGATACCAAAACCAGGTGAAGAAATAACTGAAAAAGAAAACTACAGGCCGAGATCCTTGATGAATATAGATGCAAAAATCCTACTAAAATACTAGCAAACAGAATACAGCAACACATACGTAAAATTATTCACCATGATCAAGTGGGATTCGTCCTAGGGATGCAAGGTTGGTTCAACATACACAAATCAATAAATGTGATACACCATATTAATAAAATCAAACACGAGGACCATATGGACATTCCTATAGATGCTGAAAAAGCATTTGACAAAATTCAACATTCATTCATGACAAAGACGCTCTATAAGTTAGGTATAGATGGAAGGTATCTCAACATCATTAAAGCCATATATGATAAACCCACTACCAATATCATCCTGAATGGGGAAAAGCTGAAAGCTTTTCCTTTAACAAGAGGAACTAGAAAAGGATGCCCACTCTCACCACTCCTATTCAACATAGTGTTGGAAGTACTAGCCAGAGCAATCAGAGAAGAGAAGGAAATAAAGGGCATCCAGATTGGAAAAGATGAAGTCAAACTGTCCCTGTTTGCAGATGACATGATCCTATAAATTGAACAGCTCAAAGCCTCTACAAAAAAACTCTTGGAGCTGATAAATGAGTTCAGCACAGTAGCAGGATACAAAATCAACACACAAAAATCAGTAGCATTTCTATTCACCAATAGTGAACATGCAGAAAGAGAAATCAAGAAAGCCTGCCCATTTACAATAGCCACCAAAAAAATAAAATACCTAGGAATTGAACTAACTAAGGACGTGAAAAATCTCTATAACGAGAACTACAAACCACTGCTGAGAGAAATTAGAGAGGATACAAAAAGATGGAAAGACATCCCATGCTCCTGGATTGGAAGAATCAATATAGTGAAAATGACTATACTACCCAAAGTAATATACAAATTCAATGCAATCCCCATCAAAATTCCTATGACATTTCTCTCAGAAATGGAAAGATTTGGAGTTGATACATGATTTCAGCACATTAGCAGGATACAAAATCAACACACAAAAATCAGTAGCATTTCTATTCTCCAATAGTGAACATGCAGAAAGGGAAATCAAGAAAGCTTGCCCATTTACAATAGCCACCAAAAATATAAAATACTTAGGAATTGAGTTAACCTAGGATGTGAAAAATCTCTATAATGAGAACTACAAACTACTTCTGAGAGAAATTAGAGAGGATATAAGAAGATGGAAAGATATTCCATGCACTTGGATTGGAAGAATCAACATAGTGAAAATGTCCATACTACCCAAAGTGATATACAAATTCAATGCAATCCCCATCAAAATTCGAATGATATTTTTCTCAGAAATGGAAAGAACTATCCAGATATTTATATGAAATAACAAAAGACCAAGCATAGCCAAAGCAACGCCGAGCTAAAAAAATAAA
>NW_007739236.1:17819-33069 GCF_000696425.1 Galeopterus variegatus | reverse complement strand
ATAAAAATGAATGAAATACTGCCATTTGTAACAACATGGATGGACCTTGAGAGAATTATATGAAGTGAAACAAGTCAGGCTCAGAAAGAGGAATACCACATGTTCTCACTTATTGGTGGGAGCTAAAAATAAATAAATAAATTCACACACACACACACAAAAAAAAAAAACTGGGGGGGAGAAGAAGACATAACGATTACAATTCCTTGAATTTGACACGACAAGCGAACAGTAAGTACATTGTTGGGTGGGAGGGTAGAGATGGAAGAGGGAAGGAGGTTTTGGTAATGGGCAACAATAATCAACCACATTGTATATCGACAAAATAAATTTTAAAAAAGAAAAAAAAAGAATTCGAATTAGTTGATTTTCATTAGACTGTTAGTAAAGTTGATATTTGTTTGTAAGTTATAAGTTAAATTAGGGAGGTTTAAAAAAATAAAAAATAAAAAAAAAATAAATTAGGGAGGTTTATTATATTCAATCCTCCTAATAAGTAGCACCATAATTATCTTCATTTATTCAAATCCTTTCTTATTGACTTCAGTAAAGTTTAGTTAATTCTTAAAATAGGGCATGCATATTTTTTGTTAAGAATATTATACAATGTTTTGGGGCTTTCACTCAATTGTGGATAGAATCTTAGTTCCTCTTCTGTGCTCTGATGTATAGGCACTTTTCTGATTATATTAATATTAGTATTTCCACAATTAATCACTTTGTGAACATTGTTCTATCTATATTTTTCTCTGCTATTATCTTAAAATCCCATGAGCCATTTCATTTTGGGCATGTCTCATTTAATTTTTTTTTAGAGTATTGAAACATACTGTTAATCACATTCTATTTAATTTTTCAATACATGTTCTGGAAATCATTGGTACCATCAGACTGCAACTGTTTCTTTCTGAATACTGAGTGTTAGAATAGGAAGAATGCAGCTTTCATTCAAGTCACCAATTTTGGTTATGGTCACCAGGTTTGCAAATTACTATGGCTTCAAATATTTTGCTCTCTGTTGAAGAAGCAGCTGTGATGTTTGTTAAAAATGCACATTTCTGGGCTTTTCCTTAAAAGAGTCTGGTTCTGGTTTTTTTAAGGTGTCCCAAGTGATTCCGAGGTAGGCTGCCCCAAGATTATATTTTGAATGATGGTGGGTGATGGTGCTAGGGTGGCTCAAGGGAACTTACTGCCTGTTGCAGCCACATCTTCAGGGAAATTTTAACTTCTGAGATATATCCCCAGTGATAATACTGGTGAATGCAAGCTCCATGACAGGATGACATTTGCCTGTTTTGTTCACATTGGCATGTCTCATTTAAACAGCACAGGGTGACATATGTTGTAGTTGTAATAGAGTTTGGATGTGTTGTCTGCAAAACTCATGGGGAAATCTGATCCCCAATGTGGCAGTGCTGGAAGCTGTTTGAGTCATGAATGGATTAATGCTCTCCCTGGGTCCTGGTAACAGATGAACCACAAAGAAAATTAGTAAACAAAGATATTAAAATAGTTACCATCATTGTATTCCATGTACTCAAAAAATTTTTTAAATGTTGAATATGTTGAAATAGAAACATAGAATATATCTGTAAAAAAAAAAAAAACCTCAAAACCATCGTACTTCTAGAGATAAAACCTAACAAAATACCTAAGATAGGATTAACAGCAGATTAGACATAGCAGAAAAAAGGATTAGTGAACTTGAAAATGTAGCAATAGACACAATCTAAAATGAAATGCACAAAGATAAAAGACCAAATACATAAATACATAAATAATTTCAAGGTACCAAGTACATGTGTAAAGGAGCTCTTAAATAAGAGGAAAGTGAAATAGGATGACAAAACCTATTTGAAGAAATAATGGCTGAAATTTTTCTAAAATTGATGAAGTCTATAATATGTGAATATAAGAAGCTAAATGTATCCCACTTACAAAAAACATAAAAACAACTACATCAAGGCACATTATAATCAAATTGCTTACTGCTACTGCTAAACAGAAAAATCATGGCTAGAAGAAAAAATGTGACATGTACAGAGGAATAAATACAAGGATGAAAGCACTTTTCTTGTAGGTGACAATGCAAGGCAGAATACAGTAGGGTGGTATCTTTAAAGCACTGAGACAGAAAACCTGTCAGTCTAGAATCCTTTACCATGAAAAGCAAGGTAAAACCTACAGTGAATAACTTGATGTGATCCATTCTTCCAGTAAACAGCAGGAACCTGTGAAACTGAAGTGCAGCCTCATGCATGAGTAAAACACCAAACCTCAGCAGTTGACATGTATCCAATTTCTACTCAAGAAGGTTTGCAGAAAATCTACCTGGACCAATTGAAATAAATAATACTTCTTCTGGGAACACTCAATTGAGGAAAACTATTGATGTGGTCAAAAATGAGGAGTTCATACGTGTTACTTTACTTCAGGACATTAAACATTTTCATAAAAAGCGAAGGTTTGCAAAGGTGATAAGACAAGCAATTACAATGGCTTGAGAAAAAAAGAGAGAGACAAGATTTTATGAAGAAGAAAACTAAAATATGTTTTCCACTTCTTCCATGCTACAACAATTCAATATTGCCATAATGTCTCATCAAAAGAGCAAGCATTCCTTAAAGAGAAAGTAGCTGGCTGTCCACAATGCACTTTTGAAAAAGAGAAAAAAAGGGTGAAATAAGAGAGTCCAAAAGAACCAAATTTTAAACATGTGGTTTTGCTATAATCACTGTTCTCCCTCCCCTCCCCCAAATCAGCAGACTTTATACCTAAACACATTAGATACAAGAAGACATAATAGAAGAAATTCCATTTACAATACTTAGGAAAAAATGACTAAAACTAACCTTAACAAGAAACATAAACATTTAGGGTATAATTTAAAATACTCTTGAAAGATTCAGAAGTACACTTAACAAATGACAAAATACTATTTGATGATAGATATGGTATAATAAAGACCCCAATGTTCCCCCAAATAAACAAAAATGTCATGCAACCTCAATTAAAATACCAATGAATCTTTTTGTTTGGGTTTATTTTTTGGTTTTCCTGTAACTAAATAAGCTGATTCTAAAGTTCACATGGCGATATTGACAAGCGAGAATAGCCAAAAAACCCCGAAGGGCAAGGGGGAACGGTGAGAAGGGTCTGAGCCAATGAGATACTAAAGTATACTGCAAAGCCTTTATATTTAAGTCAGTGTTGTAATGGCATGCACAGAGGAAGGAGAGGGAGAGAGCAAGATGTTAATAGAATAAAATAAAATCTAGCTTTAGGCCTAAGTACATGTGGAAATTAGCATATGATAAGGATGGCAAATCAATTCTGGGAAAGTGGCAAATCATTGATGAAAAGATGGACATTTAAATACATGAAATCAGGGTAACTGGGGAATTTCTTGGAATGAAAGGTAAAATTGGATCAACATCTCAGACCACTACATGCTTTAATGTAAAAAAATGAAAAAAACAGAAGCCATGAAAAAAATAGATATATTACTTTGAAACAAAGTAGCACAGAAATATTTCTAATTATGAATCAAAATCCAGAAGCAATAAAATAAAAAGTTCAGCTTTGTTATCTCTGTAAAATTGAAACAATTCTGTTTAGAATAAAATAACCATAATCAGTTAATAGTCAAGCAACAAATCTTAAGAAAATTTCCTATACAGTGTAGATATTCTTAAAAATTGGGAAGAATCTTCAAAGGAAATTGGGCAAAAGATATGTATAGTTCACAAAATAAGGACAGGCAAATGACCCTTAAGAAATGAAAATATATTCCATCTCACTAATAGTAAAGTGAATTAAAACTATAGATGTGTCATATCTTACATACATGACTGGCAAAAATCCGAAAGTTTGACAAAGTACTTGACTGGTGAGACTGGGAAAAATAAGTTCGTTCAGATATTACTGGCAGAAATTCTTAACAGTACAACCTCTGAACAGGTAAGTTGGTCATGTCAAATAAAGTTAGAGATGAACTTATGTGTTTGAACTTCCAGGACAATGATCTGAAAATACACATTTACAAATGTGAGGTAACATATGCACAAGTTTGTTTATGAAAGCATTATTTGTAATATCAATAAACTGAATTAACTTTGATAATTGACCTATACACCTCTCTCTGCTAAAATCATGCAAAATCGCTCACACATCCTGCTGCTGAATGGAGCACAGAGCTAAATGAGATCTTGAAAGACTTGTGATCCCTGCTTCTAACTCCCAACCCCCAGTCCTGTCTACCCCTATAAAGAGAACCAATAGTATTACTGGTTTCTTCATACACTTCTGCATGATTAAACCACACCCTGTGACGTGGGTATGAGGGAGGCAGGAACATTGGGAGCTGACCTTTTTACCATTCCTGACCTTCGTCTTTCCATTCCAACATTCCACCAATCTTTCTGCCCTTTCTACTGTATCAGAAAATTCTTTATATTTCTTTCTTCCTATATTGGTATTCAGTCTTTCCTCTTTTCTAAATGGAACAGCTGTGCTTTTGGGTGAGGGTAAGGGTGAGGTGGAGACTGCACTATTGTTTTTAGTAATTTCAAAATTTTACTTCCATTCATTCACTTTGAGAAACATTACAGCAATTTGTAAAGCTATCATCAAGAGGAAACAGAGTCCTGCTTTTATCTAGTGTAAGAATGACAATGCTAAAAGGATAAAGGAAGAAAACAGGTGAGAGCCTATTTCCCAGAATAAGTAATCAATTCTTGATTGTGAAGGTAATGTTCTGTCACTTGTTACTATTACCTAAATGACCATGGTAGCATTCATCCCGGAACAACTGAGGTGTTTATCTGAAAATCTTTGTTTCCTTAAGTGTGGAGAAAGTTAAGACTTTCGGTTCATCTAAATATTCATCTTTTGGGCTGAACCCGTGGCTCACTCGGGAGAGTGTGGCGCTGGGAGCACAGCGGCTCTGGGTGCGCCAAGGCCGCTGGTTCGGATCCTATATAGGGATGGCCAGTGTGCTCACTGGCTGAGCACGGTGCGGGCGACACCAAGCCAAGGGTTGCGATCCCCTTACCAGTCACAAAAATAAAAAAATAAATATTCATCTTTTTTGTGACTTTGAAATAAAGAGGATATCAGAAAATAGTGGATTCATTTAGTAATAACAAAATCTATTTTAACGATCATAAACTTCATTATATGAGAAAAATGCTCAAGTATATTTTAGTAAAGTGGGGTCATATACATTGATAGAAAATTGTGTATTCTTGTACTTTGTGTTATGTTATTCTTTAGATATTTCAGAAGGGGCTTAACAAATGAAGAGAGAAATTCCTTTCTAGTATTGACTATGTGACCAGTGATATATGCTCAGGTGCCATTATTCATCATCTCTGTGCCTTAAAGGTAAGGTCTGCATTTCTGACTAGATTTTATTACATTCATAATATTTTTCTGCAGGAAAAGGTAGATGCCTATTTCTACTCTACTATGGAGGGTAACTTAGTCACTGAATTTCTGACTGAATTTCTTCTGTGGATGGTTTGGGAATTATGCTGATTGGTACGGAATTTGGTGAAGTATCTGTCTTTAAGCGTATTAAGTTTATTCTCTGGGGCATTGTCTTGTTCCAGGCTTACAATGTGTTCAGAGTAACCTGCAGGATGGCTGGGCTTTTGTGTTTTGACTACTGGGCTACAGAGTCTTCTCCTCTGTTGGCCCTGTCAAGGAGTTTTTGTCACCAGGAGTGACTGAGTATCCTTGATTGCTGCTGGGGATTGTTTGGCTGGAGGAGGGGTTGGGCAGGAACTGCTAGGCTCTTGTATTCTGCTGATGGGGTTTCCCTCTACTGGTCTGGGTGCCAGTGAAGACCCTTGGTGCGTCTTGACTCTTGGTTCTCTTTGCTGTCTCAGGAGTCCTCATGCTCAAAACTGGCTTCTCTTTCAAAGGAATTCCAAGTTCATCTTTCTCAAATGTCACAAATGAACAATAGTCATCCATGGATGAAATGTCCACGAAGGCCCTGTTGTTGGACCATGAAATATCATTCAGGGTGTGGCAGTGTATATTAGACATGTAACCGAAAGGGAAAGGCTGCTGGGTGTCATAAAGAAGCAAAGAGTCCTCTGAAGCCATAGCAAATAACAGGCAGTAGGGCAGCAGACTCACCAGCTCCAGGTGTGGCTGTTTCTACCACTGGCGTGAATTTAAAGTGGACTGGACATCAGTGAATAGCAAGTGTTGCTTTTCCAGGACATGAAAGATGAGCAATGGGCCTTTTATGATTTTTCCTGGAGAAAACATAAGTTGTATTCATTACATTTTCACCAGATTCCACATATCCAGCTGGTGTGAGGAGCAAATACCTGGCCTGTCTCCCTTCCAAGAGGCACAGGACAAGGCAGAGACAAGCCTCTGTCCCAAGGATGGGTTGAAGTGCAGGCCAATCATGGTTCTGCCCTTTCCCCTGGAAGCGACTGAGATATCTCTGTCCATTTCATAATTTTCATGCTTAGAAGAAGATTGCTGAGGAGCTTCAAATGGTCCACAAGGAGTGGAATTCTTTTTTTTTTTTTTCCCCGCCTTGGGAAAAAATTTCCATGGTATACTAAGAACCAGGAGTGAAGGCTGTTTCCTCAAAGGTGTCAAGTATTACTGGGGAAGGAGAGAAATAGGGGCTACTCTTCTGTCATGGACCATTGTTGGCAACTTTTGACATGATTTGCTTCCTGGAGGATACCCGTGTACTTTTAAAGATTTTCACAGTTCCCACATCTTATTATTTCTTTTGGTTACAGCATCAAATGTCTTGTTCTAAGTGATAGCAGAGAGGAGCTAAACATCGACAAAGCTGTAGAGAGTTTGCAATGCATGGTTTATACTACAATAAATGGAAGTATGTCCTGTTTAGGGGCACTGCTGACTGTGTCCCTGCACCATTTTTCAGCTTTCCTGCCTTCAGAACAAGAAAGCTGCTGAGGGAGGAATTTTTTGTCCCTTCAAGACCCAGGAGGATGAAAGTCATCACATGGGAAATATCCTGGGTGGGAGGAAACAACCTTCACTCCTGGTTCTTAGTACACCATGGAAATTTTTTCCCAAGGGGGGAAAAAAAAAGAATTCCACTCCTTGTGGACTCATTTGAAGCTTCTCAGCAATCTTCTCCTAAGCAGGAAAATTATGAAATTGACAGCAATATCTCAATCACTGCAAGGGAAAGGGCAGAACCATGATTGGCCTGCACGTCAACCCATCCTTGGGACAGAGGCTTGTCTCTGCCTTGTCCTGTGCCTCTTGGAAGGGATTCAGGCCAGGTTTCTAGAGGGTCTGTGAGTCTTGTGAACCTTGTTTTATCCAGTAATGGTGGGGCCAGACTCCTCTGCTCTGCTGAACTGCTTCACAGGCCTTTTCTCCTTTCTCATTGTAAGGTATGGATAAGACCCATTCTCCTTACATTGTCATCAGTCAAGTGTTTCACATCCATGTGTATATTCCTCTGAAGGAAATTCTTCACCACAGTGATTATTGGGAGGTATCTCTGGTCAATTACCTTGCTACCGATCCCAACTTTTTTCAGGACTCTGGATCCCAAGTATTTTGAGACTCTTTCCTACTCCTGGGGCCTTAACCTCTTCTATAGCACAGTCCATGGCAGTTTTTTCAGTGAGTCTCCCTTTCTCAACTCTAGTGGGAAAGATGAAACACTGGTCTTCATTGTTCTTTAATTTGTAAGAGAACATTTTGCTCTTCATGGTGTGGTTTGTCACATTGTCCTTCCTTCTGGGAAGAGCATGGATATTGTTAAAGGGGGTTCTCTAATCTTATTGGTAGAAGGTAGGTATGTGGAAATAAAGTGGGTAATCTGGCTGCTTAGGGAAGATGAAGCTCCCTCAGTAGGGTCTGGGCTGCTTCACCTCTCTTTTAGGGGCTGAAATCAGTCTGTTGATGTGCATGAGGATGTTTCGACATCCACGTGTCCTTCCCTGTTGCATACAGATGTTGTCGTCCTGATTTTGTTCTCCTTCCCTTTCCCATTCCTTTTCCTCTTTAGCCAGGCTAAGGCAAGATGGAAAGTGCAGCAGCTAAAGCCATTATGGACCCCGTGGCCCATGTGCACCTGCAGGACCTCCAAACTGGGGTAGACCCGGCAGCAGGCCAAGCATTTGAAGGCACTATCCAGCATCTCCGGTGTCCTGGCCCTGGAACTGTCCTCCAGAGATGGAGGCTCTGCTGGGCTGTCAGCCTCCTCCTCCCTTTCCTCTTGGGCTTTGCTGTCCATGCTGCACTCACTGTTAGTTAAGAGTTCCTTTGTAGACATGTCAGAGATGGTGACTTTTGTACTGATATTCTCAGGAAAGGTCATTTCTTCTACTCTTGTCTTTTGTGGGGTCTCCAGTCCTTCCTCTGTATCTGACAAGACAGCCACACCCCTTTTCATTGGGACATACATATAGAAATTTTCATGGCCCTTTTGTTTTCCTTATGTTCTGAGGACATAAAGGGCATATTGGTTAAGTAGGAATGAACAGAGATATATGGTAAGGGGGAGTAAGTCTCCCTTTGCTCCAAATCCTGGGGTTGAGACATCTCAGAGGATCCAAGGCAGGAGACATCTTGAGGTAATTGATGAATTCCTAGGAAATAAAATTTTAAACATAAGAAAACTTCAGTAAGTATGTGGGAAATCTGCAGCAGTTAAGATGGCCATGAGAATATCCCATGCAGGGACATGAGGAACAGAAGGACATGCATATATCTCAGAATTCTGTATGTGCTATGTGCTATTTGAGGTGTGAACTCAGTGCACCTGTGTAGATAACAAGTGTGTGGTGTAGTCTCATGGAGTTGTGTGTATGTTCTAGAACATATCTGGGGAGTGTTTACAGTGCTGGTAAGAGGGGATGGTGATGAGTGTGTGTAAGTGTCATGGGGTGTGACAAGACATGTGAACAAGTGCAGGAGTGGTGCATGCTCCTGTCAGGATGTGCTGCTTTGTGAGGTGCTGAGGGCCTTGTGGATAGAGTGACATGGGTGAGAAGCACTGCATGAAAGTGCCTTCTCTTCATTGCATATGGGTTTTCTAGAGTCTGGTCTAGCATGGGGGAGCTAAAACAGGTTGTCTGTGTGAGGGAATGTGAAGTATTTATAGGATTAATGTATAAAGGGGTGAGTGTGAGAATGATTGCGGGCAGGAATGAGGAGCTGAGGGTGTATCTCTGTAACCCTACTGGAGAGTGAGAAAGATGGAGAGTGAAGGGATGTCTATTTGACAGAATAAGTAAGAGGAAAGGAGAAATGGGCCATACTCGGTATGAAGAAGTGTGTGTATGTGTGTGAGCTTGAGTCTGTGCCAATCTGAGGCAGAAGGTTCTGATCAAATTCCCATGCACTTGTCAGCCCTGCCTGCTGCCTCACCCACAGCTGTCCCAGTGTTCACCTGTGGGAAGTTTGTGCTGAGGAGCTTTGTCTTATTCTTGAAGGCACATTCCCTCTGTATTTGTCCCTCCTCAGAGGCTTCAGTCCTAGTCCCTCTGCCCCAAAGCCCTTTCCTGTTTTTAAGGGGAAAGTGAAGTAGGAGTTGGGCTGAGCAGCTCAGGGCATCTCCTGCCCAAGCCCAGATCCCACCTTTGCACCTCCCTTACCATCCTCATCAACAAGAATGAGCTCGCTTGCCGAGGAGACACAGGAGAAATGTTCAGAAGCAGAGGAATTTCTGCCTGGGCTGGGACCACCACACTTATCTCAGGAGCATTCTCTTGAGACTTGCAGGATTCTGGGGAATAAAGTTTAAAAAGCAGAAAACAATATTGGGATGTGGATAATCTGGGGTCTTTGTACATTCATAAAAAGATATGCTGAATGGATATATTGTGTAGGGCATCATTACTACCCATGGGACTTGCTTTCACAGAAATTTACGTGACTTTCCCATTCAAAACTCCAAAATATGAGTGAATAACAGTTATTAAAAATGTGTGTGTGGTGGATGTCAGTGGGATTGGATATCTTGTATGTGATATTTTTGGAGATGTGTACAGAATACTGGAAAGCATGAACCTTGCCTAAAATACAATATGCAGTAACTAAAGTTTAGCTATTATTATTATTGGCTCCATTTTCTTCATGGGAAATTATGCAAATAAGGGATATGAAGTGCAAATTTATGAAGAATTATGTATGTGTATCTATTTGTTTATACTGATATCTACACTGATAGAAAGGTATATATGGAGAGAGGTGCAGATATAAATAGTTAGATGGTAGCTAGATAGTTAGATATACAGATGCAAAGATGAAATTTTTTTGAGGGCTCCCTAGAAAATGGGCCTGATGCTAGAGGTGTTCAAATGAAGACTTCACAGACTTGCTCCAGACTCCTCTTTTGGAAATATGCTTCTGATTTCCCTTGGGTTTCCAATCTTCCTCTCTATATCATTTAGGAGCCTTTTCCAAAGGAGAAAGAGTACATGGTACATTTCTGCCCATTGGTTGGAAACACAGACCCTAGGCAATCCTTGAGAGAAGGGGTTGCTGAGCAAAGGAGCTTAGCTCCAATTCTAGGTCATTATTCTGTCTCCTTTCTACATGATTCCTTCTTAGCTTCCTATCTTCTCTACCCCCATACCATTGTGATCAAGCTTGTCTTCAAAAGAGGCAGAGGATAAGTATTTTGAGTCTGAGTCCTCTACTGTCTGTCTGTGGGCCTGGGTCAACACAGTGGGTCCAGGCTGTAGAGTGTTTTCATCTGAGTCTATGATTCCTAGGAAAGAGAGGGAAAATCAGATATGTGGTACCTTTTTGCATTTGACAAACAGTCAAGAAGTACCATGTACAATAACACATGGTACTTATCCTCACAAAGGTTATAATCTAGTTACTGTTCAAAGTTCCAAAATCTAGGTATACAAAAATATTTGTTGGAATGATGTGTCTGGGTGGGCTGGATCACCCATGAGTGGTGTATTTGTCCTGTTCAGTGAGTCAGAGGCTCACAGTGAATCTTGTCCAGCACATGGGAAGGTGCACATATATGTTATTACTACTTCTGTTTACACGAAGAATAATTTTGTTCTACGTTGTAGGTAAAATGCTTCAGTTTGTCACCTGAGATTATCTTATGAAAGTCCTGCTGCTTTCTCAAATAGAATTTCCACAGGAAAAAAAAAAACCAACTGGCTTTCATTTCTTGCCTGCAGTATCCTCTTCCAGATATCTGCTATTTTGGCGTCTCTTGCTAGAGCTCTGCAGGACCTGTGCCTTGTTATAACTTATTACTTCTGAGCTTGAGCAGAAGACTCCATTGGGATCTCTGGGGCAGCTCCAGAATGTACTTCCCAACGTTGGTCACAGCTCTTTTCTCAGGTGCTTACTTCTTAACTGGCACAGCTACCACTTGGCTTGGCCAGTGGTGTCACCTTTCTTAGTGTTCTCTGCCCACACAGGGCCCCCGACTAAGTTTTTTTTTTTTTTTTAAATCTCTACTCACTTCATTCAAAGCCTATCTTGGAACCTTCCCAATTATAAGTATATTCAGAGTCATTTGAGCAGTTGTTTTTTCCCCTAATCTATGTATTCTTTGAATCAACTCTACCTGTACCATGGATTTAAACATATGAAAAATCCATTTTATTATTTACTTCCTCTTTATATTTCCAAGGGAAAGGCCTGTAACTTTGAATTCACAAGCTTTAGCAAATAAATAGGCAAATTCTAGTTCCTGATCAAATAACTCATAAACACATTAAGTACTATCCTCTGTTTAAAAACCTTGATTAAGTCTATAACCAAACTTTTACTTCTCAAAATACATTCAATTTGCCTCTTAGGTTGCTGTAGAGTGTCTGGTGTGTTATTGTGGTGTGGAGATGGTGACGTTCAGTACATGTGGTATACGCTCTACATAGAATTAGTGTGTCATGTTTGGTGAGTAGAGTCTGGTGTATATACATGTCTGTATATCTACTATCTTTTTTTAAAAAGTATCATGTAGTCAGTATGGGGGTCAAATTGTCATAGTAAATGAAGGTAGCACGAGTGTGATGTGTTTGGGTGACTCGCAGCATTTCTGTATGTACAGGTATTTCATCTTCCATGTGTTATGTGAACTGCATGTCACGTGGTATTTAAATACAAGCAGTTGTATAATAGCTTTTTGGTTTATATAAGGGACTGTGTGGATCTGAGTAATTTTGTGAGAGCTGAAGAGACAATGGAAATTGTTATAAATGGTTATGTCACATACGAATAAAGGGAGATCATGTGAGCTCCTAGATAGTGTGATTATGTGAAGGGACTAAGGAATTGGGAAGAGAAAGGAGTTTCAGAAGGGGGTATAAGATTGCGATACCTTCATGCTTTGTTAATATGAAATCGAGAGTTCTACAAGTGAATTATTTCTGTGAGTTAGAGATTGTGATATTGTAAAAATGAGGTTATGAGAAAGCAAATTTGAGGAATAATATAATACATGTGCTGAGAAATGAAGGTATGACGGCTTACTGTGTGAGGACATGAGTTTACAAGTCTATCTGGGAGTATAAAGCAATGGGAGTAAGGAAAGGAGAATGAAGGGATGAGAGTTTGCAGAGATAAGCCTGAGGACATATGGTGTAGAGGATAATTGGGCATGACAGGGTAAAAATTCATGTGTCTTAATGAGGGTAAGAGGTTGTAAGAGGCCAGAGTTTAAGGTCCCTTTTCAAACCTTCTGCCTTATGAGGGGACATGAGCTAGGGAGCTTTGCCCCCCTTTTGATGGCAAATGTAGAATCCACTGGTTCCTTATTAGATACTTCAGTCTCCACCTTCCTCTTTGTCAGAGACCTGCCCACACTTGTGACCTACAGTGTTATACTTCTGAGGTTCAGGTTGAGTGAGTCTTCTCTGTTTCTTTGACAAGAACTGTCATTCTGGAAGGGTTCTGTGTTCTTAAATGCATCCCTGCTCTGACATCCTTGCACTTTTGGACACTTGTCCTTTTCAAGAATTCCCTTGAATCTCAAGACGTTATTTTATGTAGATATAATGAGCATCTCCCAAAGGATAAGTAGAAGAATTTGTATTTTTGCTGTGGTCTGGGAATGGACTGTATCAACTTAAATCTCCCATCTATCAGGTTGTAGAGAGGAGATCTCAGCCAGATCTCACAGCCATGCTTCCATCTCCTTTCCCTACTCTCCAACCCTAGCTCCACTTTAGACATCTCTACTTATGAGTATTCTCAGGCTCCGAGGAGAAGAAGGAAAAAAAAACTTTGAGCTAAAACTGGTTTTCTGCTCTTTCTGGGGAATACGACAAGGTTGTGTATCATCCGTCTGCAAATGCCTGATTTCTGTCAAATCAAATCGAAAATAAAGACATATATACAATAATTTACCCATTTGTTCAACATTGATAACTCACTATGTACCAGACATGCATGGAGACCACAGTCCATTTCCTGGCCAAAGCTCCAAAATATAATTACTTAATAATTTTTAGTATCACCCAGGTGTCAGAGGCTGGAAGGATACAATATACGTATGTTGTCTTTATGAAGATGCTTGTAGTGTGTATGTTGAAATTACGATGTCACGTAGAGTGCAGTTAACATCATATTTTAGTATTTGCTTAGCTGACTATACATATGTTGTGTTTAACATATTGCCTGAAAGTTATGGAAAGTTGAATAATGGCACACACACAACTCCCCCCTCCCTGGCAAGATATTCATATCTTAATCACTAGAGCCTGTGACTGTTACTTGATATGCCAAAGGGGACTTTGCGAATGTGACTACATTAAGAGTCTTGTGATGGGGAGATCATCTGGGATAATATGGCTGGATCTCAAATGTAATCCCAAGAATACTTATAAGAGGGGGGCAAGTAGGCCAAAGGCAGGAAAACAGATGTGACATGGAGCAATAGGTTTAAGTAAAGATAGAAAGGGGCTGCAAACCAAGGAGTGCAAGAAGCCTCCACAGCTGCAAGAGGAAAGGAAGTCCTGAAGCATCCAGAAGAAACCAGCCCTACCAGTACCATGATTTTAACCACATAAAATGTATTTTGGACTTTTGACCTCCAACACTGTAAGAGAATAAGTTCATGTTGTTTTAAGCTATTCATTTGGTGGTGATTTGCTATAGCAGTTAATAGCAAATAAGTAAACACATCAACCTTAAATTAAGGATTGCCACATACTCTCTATTGAGCTAGGGGTTTTCTTGAGTAGGCCCTACTTACCTAATTTCCCTACTTTCCTGAGTGCAGAGTTGCTTATTTGGGTCAATGGCCTTACCCTTCCTTGCAGCAAAATGAGCAGCTGAGAATACTTTAACTTCCATTCACTGTCTCATGTTCATTTCATCCAAGACTTAAATTACAACTCTTTTATCAGTTCTGAGTAAGCGATTATTACTTTTTGGTGCTTAAATCATGAATTCTTGTTTATATTCAGTTACAGACGTACCAGTGTTTTAGCTCACCAGTGGCTCCTGGCTGCCATGCTTCTTCTGTGCTCAGTTTACTTTTTCTGATTAGGTTCTTTCCATTAGTTTTTTTTACACCTTTCTATGGTTTTTATCTTCAAATGATTTTATTTCATCCTTATTCATGTATGATTCAGACTGTCCTTCATTGTCAGCACACTATTTCATACTGTTGTCATTACGTTTCTTTGTTTTTGAATAATTTACTGTGTGACAAATCACTCTTTAGAAGATATTCTCATGTTACTCTGTAGTTGTTTTAATGTCTTTGTTATTAGGGGTACATATTTTTGGTATGGCGAACTTAGGTGTGGATTTATTGTGCCTGTTTCACAGTAAGCTTATGATGTTTCCTAAATCTAAAAATTTTAACCGTTCTGAAATGTTCTCAACCATTATTTCTTTGATCATGTCTAACTATTTTGTTTAATTTTTCAGAAACCTGAATTCGATATACATCGTACCTTCACATTTTATCCTCATTTATTTTAATTCCACCTTCATATTTTTCAGCTAGGAGGAGAGGAGGAGGTTATGACTGTGTCCAAAGTATACCTTCCTTTCTATCAGTGTCCGAGCAGAGATTTTCGGCTGGATTTCTGTGTATGCTCAGATTCCTACTCTGCTGATCTGCCTAGTCTTTACCAATCTACCTTTCTCCCTACCAGCATAAGAAGGCATGTGTTAAGAGGAGTCACAAGAGAAATATTCTGATTGAGAATTTTTATCTCTTTCCTCATGGACCAGTGTATTGTCCTCCAAAGAGTACCCAGATTGTTTGTCATTTTTGTGTATGTTTGAGATT
>NW_007739236.1:16523-16973 GCF_000696425.1 Galeopterus variegatus | reverse complement strand
TAAGAGTTTGGGTACAGTTTGCCTTCCTCTACATTTTTCACACTTTCACTCTTTGCATCCCAGATCCTAGAGTTTCACAACCTCAAAGAAAACAAGTGGTATTTTTCTTTTGAAGAAACTAAATATTCATAATTTTATTATGTCACTGTCCCTGTTTCAAATGTTGATGAGGCCCACCAATATCATTTAACTGTTCAAAATAATCAAGTATCATGAGTATGTCTGGCATGTGTATTATGCACACATTGCAGTAAAATTTTGTGTGGTGAATGCAGTGTGCTTGGTGTGTATAAATTCATAATGTGTTGTTTAAAATTGGGTTAGAGTTTAATGTGTGATTGATTTGGTGTTTGCAAATGGGAATATGGGGTTAGTTTTGTTTGAGTGGGAATTGTACGTGTGTTTTATGTCTGTGTTTTAGTTGGAAACATATCTATTCATGTCCATTGC
>NW_007739236.1:15534-15834 GCF_000696425.1 Galeopterus variegatus | reverse complement strand
GTGTGTGTTGTTTCTTTCTTACATTTTACATAGGAGCCTCGCATTTACATCTTTATAGTCTTAAACAAAACAATTCTTTTTTACTACTGAGTAAATTCTTTATGACTGTATATTCCCATTCCTGCACAAGTAGTATTTAAGTGCTCAAACTTGCTTTTTCAATGTTTCCCTCACCTCTATGAGCCACACATTCTTCATTAAAAGGAGAAAACTTATCGTACCATCATTTACTTCCTCAATACCCTCCGAAGTCAAATAAAGAGAAATGAATTTTTTAAGAAAAATTAGACTAGACTAACC
>NW_007739236.1:14409-14666 GCF_000696425.1 Galeopterus variegatus | reverse complement strand
AAGTCATCACTAAGGCCTCAGCAGTACATTGTGACCTATGGATGACATCACTGCATTCTAAGGACTCAGCTAGTAGTCATAGGACTACAGGATTGCTACAACCTACTGCCTATGGTGATTCCTTTTATATATTGCAAACTCTATCTTTAACTTGAATTTCTATATTTTGCACTTGACACCAAAACTAGAAGATAGGTGACTTGTATTAAACAAAGGAAATTCTTTAATGTGTCTGGGAATACTGCATTACAAAATCT
>NW_007739236.1:11594-12270 GCF_000696425.1 Galeopterus variegatus | reverse complement strand
CTATAGCAAATTACTGCTAATTGAGTGGTTTAAAATACAAATTTACTATCGTTCTGGAGGTTAGAAGTACTATATGAGCCTTAAGTCCTCAAATCAAGGTGTTGGCAGGGCTGGTTCTGTCTGGATGCTCTTTGGGAGAATCGGTCCCTTGCCTTTTCCAGGTTCCAGAGGCTGCCTGCACTCCCTCACTCATGTTCACTTCCTTCATCTTCAGAACGTGTCACTCCAACATCTGCTTCCACTGTTANATTTACTGAATTTCCTCTGCTATTGAGAATATATCTTCATAAAGAGACATGTCTCTTCTGCAACTCTTTCCCATTGGTTTGGAAGAAGTGATGACCTTTGGCTTTACAACTCCTGGCCCTTATCAGGAATTCTGCTTTTCTCAAGTCTGAAGGTCTCACTCTCCAGGCTTCTATTTCAGGCCCCAGACTATGTCTTCTGAAAACACCTGGGTCTTGTATTGGACTTGAACTCTGGGGCAGCTCCATTCTTCCTCCGACCTGCCACAGACCACACCCCATCTCTTAGGGTCAATATGTGTTTACTCTCAATGTTAGTAATTATCATAAGAACCAGGCAATAACCTAGCCCCCTTCAGTGTCCTTTACGTGCAATAGGCCCTGCCTCTGTATGTTTCCTTCACACATCATGGCCACTGAATGACAGGCAC
>NW_007739236.1:8262-9478 GCF_000696425.1 Galeopterus variegatus | reverse complement strand
GAAAGGAGACAAAGATATAATTAATTAGAAGATAATAGATTAAAAAAAGAAAGGCCAAATGCTACCACATAACAGCAATTAGGGGTTCTGAAGTAGAAATTAACAAGTAAACCAAGCAATTATTCCAGATATGTAATACAATACAAGATCCTTATAATGAGGGAAGAACTGAAATCACAAACGAAAAGTGTGCATAGTTTTTTGGGAAAAAAAATGATAGAGGACAAGTTATAGAAACTCATAATCCCCATTACATTCTTGACATTAGATGATAAACAAAATTCTTCAGGCATCCCAGGAGAAGCAGCAAGTAACTTACAAGTGCTAAACATTAAGCTATCCTTACAGTTCTATAAAGGAATTATCTATTGCTCGAAAATAGTTGAGTAGTGTCCACAGGTGTTGAAAGGAAGAGGTGTAATTCTGAAATATTATTTGCAGTGAAGTTGTTAAAGTGTAAAAAGCAACTGGAAGACATCACCCAATGAGTGTCAAAGGTCATTCAGGGATTATAGGTATCACAGGAGCCCTTCTTCAAAAAGTCACCTGGTGGGGCAGGGCAGGCACGAGCATACTGTGGGCATTACGGCTGGCGTGGCTGAGGCGGTATGTGGCCCCCGTCGGCTGAGCCCCACAGGTGGTGGCACCTGACCCGGTGACCCGCTGCGGCCCCCAAGGAGCAGCGGCGGCCCAGCATGGAAGTGGGAGCATAGGCGGTGGCAGGGCAGAGGGAGGCCGCCCCACCCTGCTCGGTCGGCCATGTCCTGGACAGTACTGCCCTGGGGACTTCCCCGCTGCTCGCCCCTTCCTCGGAAGCCAGTCTTTGTAGAAGCTGAAACCTATCACCATCCTTCAAAATGCAATGGAATGTACTACGGACTGTATCTCGACTGGCAAACAAGACATGCTTGGAACTACATGAAGCTGGTCTTTTTGGACATTGTCAAAACATAAAGGGGTCATTACTTTTGTGTGATGCTGAATCCAAAGTGGTTTGGGGCAAGATCCTCAAAAGCAGTGGCTGCACTTACGTGCTACCCACTGTGCTGCAAAGGAAAAGTCACTGGATGCTCATCCACCCCAGTCAGGGGTCCTTCACCAGAAATGATGGGAGCAAGACATTTCACCCAAGAAGGCTTTATCGTCCAATGCCATAGCCCAAGGAACTCCTTCAGAAAAAAAGGAAGAGCCTGATCCTTTACAGGACAAATCTATT
>NW_007739236.1:4333-6584 GCF_000696425.1 Galeopterus variegatus | reverse complement strand
TATGTCCAGGATATGCAAATCCATAGAGACAGGAAGTAGATTAGTGACTGCAAGAGGCCTGGAGGTGAGAAGGGAGAGTAATGACCATGAGATTTCTTTGGGAGACAGGGTGTTGAAAAAAGTCCTGAAATTAGGGGTGATTGTTGCACAACCTTGCAAATATGCTAAAAACCAATGAATCATATACTTTAAAACAGGGAATTTTATTGTATGAAATTATTCNGTATGAAATTATTCTCAATTAAAAAGAATAGGGAGGTCTGTATGTTCTGCGATAATCTCTATATGAAAAAAGAAAGGTACAGAACAGTGCATGGCATACTACCATATCCTTAAAAAAAAAAAGTACACACACATACACACAGGCTTTGCAGGCATAAAATCTCTGAAAAGAGGGCCAGCCTGGTGGCGCACTGCTACAGTGCGCCGCTTGGCAAGCACGGCGGCACTCCCACCGAGGGTTCGGATCCCACATACAGACCGGCCGCTCACTGGCTGAGCGAGGAGCGGGGGCAACACCGAGGGTTGCGATCCCGTAGCCGGTCCCGGTCCGGTACGGGCGTGACACTGAGGGTTGCGATCCGTTGCCGGTCACGAAAAAAGACAAAAAGACAAAAAAAAAAATCTCTGAAAAGATATATAGGAAACCAGTAACATTATTTCCTAAAGGGAGGGAACCTGGGGTGCCTGGAAACAAAGGAGAACTGGAAGGGAAACCTACCTTTCAGTATATTCTTTTGTATTTGAATTTTGTATTGAGTACAGGTATTACCACTTTCAAATTTTTTTTTTTTTTTTTAATTTAAGAAAGGGGAAAAAAAAAGGAACACTCTGATGCTTTATCTTTAGTCTTTAGTTTTATTTTAAGAGTTCATCTGTATTTTTTTCTGTTGCAAACTTAAAAGATATCCACCCATTTGGTCAGATTTATTTATTCTTTAGAAATTGAAGCATTAAACAATGACACTTTTTACTCTCCATCCTTAATAATATTGTATTCATTATATTTGAGATTGTTTTGCTTTCTCATGGAGAAAAAGAAACCCAGGCATAAACCTTCACATTATCCACCTACTAGTCCTCCAATACAATTTTAATTAAAATATTTTCTATGATGTGGGCAGAGAGATATCAACAAGAGTAATCGTAAAGTGGTCAGTCTTATATGTCAAGAGTTATGATCTTTGATCCGTTGGTCAATCCATTTCAAGATCTGATTTATATTATCTTCTAGCTCTTCTGGTTTATGGCTGGGCAGCTGATGCACAATTTCTTCCTTGTAGGATGCTATATGCTATTCTTCTTCATAAAGAACTTGAAGAATCTCACACTGAATATTGTCTTTTAGTTTCTTCTCACTATAGCCCCTAGAAGGCAAAGAGAGGTTAGCAAACAAAAAGCAAACTGAATGTTTAGCAAACAAAAAGCTATAGCTCCTAGAAGGCAAAGAGAGTTTAAGCAAACAAAAAGCAAACTGAATGTCATTAATTGGAGTTTTAGGAACACAGTAGAAACTGGACACTTTGGAATATATGAAAAATCACAAAAATATTTCTCACAGTCTCTTTATGTAGAGAAAGCAGACTGGCACCTCTGCTTGAGACCTCCTTGACACAAGAGCTAAACTAAGGATCACAAAACCAACATTTAGGTTTGTCTGAATTTTTTTCCCCTGCAATTTGTCAGCCATTCAATTAATTAACGATTAGCAAACATATGAGTATCAACCTACCTTAGCTATGAGATAAATAAGGTCTGTAGCAATAGCCCTAGATTTCCAAAGAGTTAACATATAAACTGATAAAACAAATAGATGGCATATGGAAAATGAAATGTATGAAAGGAATATCATATACTAATTGGACACTTGATCACACAGACGTATCTGTACCAATTCCCAAGACACTGAAAAAATTAATATATAATCTTTAGGCAGACATATAAATTAGCAAACAAAATATTTAATTAAAAAGTTAAAAATTCAAATTCAAATTAGTTAAACCTTATAACAAATTAAACTGAACATCTTAAAAGATGATTAATTTCACTATAAGCAACCACAGGATGGGAGAAAATACTTGTAAATCACATATAGTGACACAGAACTTACATCTAAAATATATAATGAACTCTTATAACTTTAAAAGACATGTAACCCAATTAAAAATTGGGCAAGGGATCTGAACAGATATTCCTTCAAAGATATACAAATGGCCAATCAGCACATGAAAAGATGCTCAACATCATTAGC
>NW_007739236.1:2782-3778 GCF_000696425.1 Galeopterus variegatus | reverse complement strand
GGCCAATCAGCACATGAAAAGATGCTCAACATCATTAGCTATCAAGGAAATGCAAACTAAAGCACAGTGAGATGCTATTTCACATCCACTAAAATGATTATAACCAGAAAGACAATAACAGGCATTGGTGAGGATGGAGAGAAATTGGAACCCTCATACATAGCTAGTGTTAATATGAAATGGTGTAGCCACTTTGGAAAACAATCTGGCAGTTCTTCAAAAGGTTAACCATAGAGTTACCACACTACCCAGCAATTAATTCCTAGGAATATACCCAAGAAAAATAAACACATAATGGTCATACAAAAATGTGTGCATGAATGTTCATAGCAGCAACATTCATCATAGCCAAAACATGGAAACAATCCTAGACAAACTGATAAAAAAGATGATATATCCATACAATGGAATATTATTTAGCAAATGAAGTACTGGTATATGCTACAATATAGATGAACCTTCAAAACTTTATGCTAAGTGAAAGAAGCTTAGAATAGGCAAATCCATACAGATAGAAAGTAGATTATTGGTTGCCTAGGGCTGGGAAACTGGGGGAAAATGGGGAGTGACTTCTAATAAGTGTGGAGTTTCTTTTTGGGGTGACAAATATTTTCTAAAATTGCTTATGGTTGATTATGGTAATGATTGCACAACTTTGTGATATACTAAAAACAATTGAATGATACACTTTAAATGGGTGAATTGTACAGTATATGAATTATATCTCAATAAAGCTGTTTTTTTAAAGGGTAATTAACTATAACTTTCTCAATGTTTAAAAAACAAAAATACTATGTTTCAATTAAAAAATACTAACTAGATCTCTCTTAGTTTTTTCAAACTTTAGTCAATCTTTGGCTATTTACATAAAACAGTAATTTTTTTTTTTTGTAAAAGATGACTGGTAAGGGGATCTTAACCCTTGACTTGGTGTTGTCAGCACCACGCTCAGCCAGTGAGCAAACCGGCCGTCCCTATATGGGATCCGAACCTGTG
>NW_007739236.1:0-1430 GCF_000696425.1 Galeopterus variegatus | reverse complement strand
AAAATTTCTCTTTTTCTAGATTAAATCCAATGCTCTATTAGTGAGATTAACTCACATATATTGTAAAGAATGTGAAATGCTGATTTATTTTGTTAGCTTTTCAGAAGCTTTCCCATTCCTGATGTGGGGATAATTTGAGTGGATAATGTTCATTCAGTAAGCAAAGAATATGTTATTGGCTTGGCTGTTTTCCTGTCAAGGGTTTACATCAAGGAAAAAGCATGGCTAAATAAGGTTTCTACATGGTACATTTTACTGAATCAAACTGTCAGTTGAGATATTTACTCAGAAAGTACTGCCTATGTTTTATAAATGTGCCTGTTTGTCTTAGATTCAGAATTTCGGTACCACATAGACTTGGTTTATAACAAGAAGCCAAACATTTTGAAGCAGAACCCTTTATCACGGTAGTACTGGCTAATTTCAGGAATCTGAATAAAAGTTTATGTTATGCTTTAAGAACAATGTTTTTCTTTTCTTACCTTGTTTCAAGTCTTTTGAATAAAACACTATTATCCGTTCTCAGCACAAAAACTACATGAAACCAGCGTTCAGGGAAGAAGTCACAACCATGGTAATCAACAATAACTCCACCTTCTATCATTTGGTTATCTAACTCATCAACTACCTGTGAGGAAGGTTAGAGAGAGAAAAAAAAAATTAATTCTCCTTAAGAAAACTGAGGTCAACTTTCCTATTACATTGACAAATGCATACTTTATGAAAAAGTCATACTTACTCGATCTTCTTCTAAAATGGTACAATCATATTCTTCATCATGGCCATCATACAACTGCCCTAAAAGAGATTTAGATTAGCTTGTTAAAGTCGTAGTTTCTTTTTATTTAAAGCAATATTTTCCAAGTAACTTTCAGTAATTTTCAATTAATTCTAGACTCTAGGAAAGGAAATATATCATCAATTATTCTTTTAGAGAAAAGGGAGGGCACTAAGACAATAAATGTCCCATGGACACCAAATATAAAGAGCAATACTGATTAATTAGAATTTTGTCTAGAGGGAAACTTGGATAGCAGTATATGAGGGGACTTCAAACACTCCATGGAAGGATTCATATTATCTTTTAATTCTATTTTCCCACAAACTTTCTTAAGTACCCTCATACCTGAAACTTCTAAATATCAAAGCTGAAACCAACTTAAAAGAATGAATAGCCAACTTCAGAATTTGTGGGGCTATTAGTAAAAAAGGACTACATTATATTTGTTGAATTACAGATTGGTGGGAAGAGGAAACAAGTGGGCAGATAGAAGGGTACTTCAAAAAGTTCACAGAAAAATAAAAGATAATATGAGTCTTTCCATGAACTTTTCAAAGTACCCTGGTACAAACACACACACAGAGTAAGAGATTAAGTTCCAGATTTATTAGGCTAAAGGATATGAAACTTATCAAAAGAAACAACATGT
>NW_007739235.1:26658-37795 GCF_000696425.1 Galeopterus variegatus | reverse complement strand
CAAAGGGAGTCATTTTCCCTTTTGGAGGGAACCTGCCCCCTCATGTAGGGGTCTGAGCCAAGGAGGGGCCAAGTACGAACTCCACGGCCAGTGAGCTGACACTGCCCAAAGCCGGTGGCTAATGCTCCACTTTCCCTGCACAAAGCCAACATCGCCATCAGTGGGCTGTCTACACTTACTGAGCTATTTATCTTGCAAGGAGGCTGGTGGCACTGATTTGTCTACACTCAGCACATCCCCCTCATGGCTGGAGGGCAGGGAACCGTGGACAGGAGCCAATCTAAAGTGCTCCCAGGGGCATCAAGCATGGAGACCTCAAGAGTCACCTCAATCATCCAGTCACTGTCTCCAGAGCGGGGAGGAACATGCTCAAGCACCTGCTGTGGGCTGGGGTTGCCCTGGGTGTCACACAGAACAATCTCATTTATTCCTCGCCATGGTCCTTCCCCGCAGATCTGATTACCATCATTTTTACAGAGGAGTCTCAGAGAGGCTGACCAAGGTACTAGAATCACCCGGGGGAGCTTTAAACCAATCCCTGACTACATGAGGTCAGAGTTAAGTTTAAAAAACACCACTGTTTGGGGGATTGCCCTAAGGGGTAGGAGAGGAGGGGGCACCTATAACCAGGGGAACTGTTCCCAGCATTTATGATCTCCGTCGATGGAGCCTTCTGGAGCCACAGAGAGGAGGAGAAGCAGTTAAGGCAGCAGCTGGTGTGGACAAGTGTGCCTTCTATGGGGGCTGATTACCAAGCCTGGGACATCCTGGGGCTCCCTTCGAGGATGACGGGGCCTGCGCTATGCCCAGAGGGTGTCTGTACGACACAGAACAATCTCATTTATTCCTCGCCATGGTCCTTCCCCGCAGATCTGATTACCATCATTTTTACAAAGGAGTCTCAGAAAGGCTGACCAAGGTACTAGAATCACCCGGGGGAGCTTTAAACCAATCCCTGACTGCACGAGGTTAGAGTTAAGTTTAAAAAACACCACTGTTTGGGGGATTGCCCTAAGGGGTAGGAGAGGAGGGGGCACCTATAACCAGGGGAACTGTTCCCAGCATTTATGATCTCCGTCGATGGAGCCTTCTGGAGCCACAGAGAGGAGGAGAAGCAGTTAAGGCAGCAGCTGGTGTGGACAAGTGTGCCTTCTATGGGGGCTGATTACCAAGCCTGGGACAACCTGGGGCTCCCTTCGAGGATGACGGGGCCTGCACTATGCCCAGAGGGTGTCTGTACATGGGGGAAGAGGAAAGACAGCAACTGGGTGCCTCGTTCTCCCCTCTCGCTCTGCACCCCCATAAGCATCAGGTAGAAGAGAGGTGAATTACTAGACAAACAACAAACAGCAACCTGGGCTTTCCTTCCTGTTTCTCTCCCTTTCTAACAGCTTGTGGAGTGCCTGCTGTTAAGGGCAGGAAAATATCACCCCAAGCTCTAAACCAGGACAAAAGTAACTGCCCTGTGACTGCTCTGGTGCTTAGCAGATGAGCTCTAAGGCTGGCAGGCCAGGGTTTCTGGCAGTGCCAACTCTCTCTTGTGATGAAAACTACCATCAGGGGCACCAGCTACAGCCATGGCATCTACTGAGGCTCTGTGGAGATGAGGCAGGGGGTGCATCCTGGTCTTGTCATGCTCCTGGATCCAGCCACATGGGTGCAGGAGCCAAGGATGGCAGAATGGAAAGGTCCAAGCCCAAGCAGGAGCTTGTGGCAAACAGAGGGTGGGGATGAGAGTGTACAGAAATCCCCTTGTATCCTGGGGGGATCCTTTCCAAGACCCCCAGAGGGTGCCTGACACTGCAGACTGCACCGAGCCTTGTGTATACTGTTTTTCCTATACATACATGTTTAATTTATAAATTTGGCATAGTAAGAGATTAACAACAATAACAAATAATAAAATAGAACAATTATAACGATATGCCAGCATCACTGCTCGTGTGCTTTGGGGATATTAGGAAGTAAATATGGGTGACTTGAACACAAGCACTGGGGATTAACAACAATAACAAATAATAAAATAGAACAATTATAACGATATGCCAGCATCACTGCTCTTGTGCTTTGGGGATATTAGGAAGTAAATATGGGTGACTTGAACACAAGCACTGGGATGTTGGGACAGTTGACCCGATCACTGAGATGGCTGCTAAGTGACTCATGGGTGGGAAGCATCAACAGCGTGGATACACCAGACAAAGGAATGATTCATGCCCCGGGGCCAACAGAGCGGGATGGCATGAGATTTTATCATGCTACTCAGAACAGAATGGCACACAATTTAAAACTTATGAATTGTTTATTTCT
Organism: Galeopterus variegatus; assembly: GCF_000696425.1. Taxonomy (NCBI): domain Eukaryota; kingdom Metazoa; phylum Chordata; class Mammalia; order Dermoptera; family Cynocephalidae; genus Galeopterus; species Galeopterus variegatus. The sequence continues at coordinate 35,485 of NW_007739235.1, read as the reverse complement.
GAAATTTTCCATTTCATATTTTCAGACCGTGGTTGACTTCCAGTGACTGAAACCACCAAAAGCAAAACCGTGGACAAGGGAGGACTACTGTATACAATCATGTGTCACTTAACGATGGAGATAGGTTCTGAAAAATGTGTCTTTAGGCAATTTCATCAAAATCGTGGGAGCATCATTGAGAGCACTTACAGAAACCCAGGCTATGTGGCATAGCCACCGTCATCTATGCGGCTGTCATTAACCAAAACGTTGTGTGGTGCTTGACTGTATTAAAACCTGCATATGCTTAGAACCAGAAATGTTTACAGCATGGGCTAACAGCAGGAGTTGGCAAAGCATGGCCCACAGACCAAATCTGAGTGGAGGCTGTTTTTGTAGGGTCATTGAGCTAAGCTTGATTTTTATATTTTTAAGTAGTTGAAAAAAGAAAAAAATCAAAAGAATAACAATATATGGTGATGGTGAAGATGATATGAAATTCAAATTTCAGTGTCCATAGGTAATGTTTTATCAGAACATAGTTCATTTGTCCACATCGGCTTTGGCTGCTTTTGAGCTACATTAGCAAAGTTGAGGCAGCAGTGACTATATTGCCCACAAAACCTAAAATATTTATTACCTGCACCTATACCTTCACAGGGTTTGTTGATCCTCAGCTAAGAGGGATTTAAATCCCAGCTCTAACACTTATGAACCGGGTGTCTTTGGGCAGGTTCTCTAGCCTTTGTAAGTGGTAGGTTGCTCATCTGTAAAATGGAGCAATAGTAATGCCTCTCTCATGGCATCGTTAGGAGGATTTGCTGAGATAGCAGATGACAAAAAAGCACTGAGCAGAGGCTTGGTGCAGAATAAGTGCTCAGTAACGGTTTGCTGTTGTGATTCTGTTTGTCAGGCTTCTCTAGGAAAGGGGTTTGGCTCCTGTGACAGGGACTGCCGGTTTGCTAACCCTATGGCTCTTCACAATATGCCACTTTAGAGTCTGGAAAAGCTAAATATTTGTTGTCCCAGTCTCCCCTGGGTCTAGGAATAACTATGTGATACAATCTAGCCAAAAAGACATAAATGCAAGTCTTCTCTGAGTGTTCTGGGAAAGCATTTGTTTTTCTGGTAAAAGGGATGGCATGGCCGAGCTCTGCCGATCCTCCTCCTTCCTGCCTTGACTGTGGATGTGATTTCTGGAGCTGGGGCAGCCATTCTGGGCCTATGAAAGCAACAGGCAATAGACCTGCAGAGACCACTCCCTCTGAAATCATTCAGCTGCTGAGTCAGTGTCATCAGCTACCTATCTTCAGACTTTTGTTATTTGAAACAAATAAAACCTTATTTGTTTAAACTGTTGTAAGTCATGTTTTCTATTGTTTGTGACTGAACACATTTCTGACTGGTACATCCTTTTGGAAGTTAAGGGAAATGCAGAGGAGCCATGTGCCAGGAGGGAGGGCTTCTGAGTGAGGAAATCAGAAGTGACAAATAAATATAGGGATATAAGAATGTACCTTTTGAGAAGCTGAGTTCAGAGAGAGACACAGGCCCAGAGACAAGCGACCGGAGCTCAGTGTTTTGGTCAAGCTCTGCTTTGGTGAAGAGAAATTTCATTATCACGGCATAGCAGGGACAGGTTAAAAGATAATTACTGCCTTTCCAAAGTGGGGCTGTTAGGGAAGAACAGGGCCTATAGGCATTGCTGAGGCTGCCTTAGAAGGAGAGGAAGCTAATAAAAATATATACTATTATCTTAATTAAATTTTCAAACTTGTAGAATTCATACATGTTATATTCCTCCTTCAAGTAAGTTAGTCGTCTGAAGAAAGTTTCTGTTTTGGATCTAAGCAGCTCTATTTTTTCATTTAATTTTTTTTTTTTTAGCAGCTGGCCAGTACAGGGCTTGAATCCTGGACCTTGGTGTTATCAGCACCACGCTCTAACCAACTGATCTAACCAGCCAGCCCTAAGCAGCTCTAAATGAGGACAGCCCCAGGAGCCAACTAGAGAAGAATGGGCTGGCTGTGGGAGAGGTGATTCTCTCTGAGCTGGCCTTGACCCCTTAGGTTTCCAAAAGTGTAAAATGCCATGGTTTGTAGGAGAGGTTGTGAGAGTATGAGAGAAATAGCCTCAATGGGATGGGAAATAACCATTTCCTGGCAATCTTTGCAAGTTGTTCGTTCTCCCTGGGCCAATCTGGGAAGGCTTTGTCAAAGAGGGGAGGTTTTAGTTTGAATTTATAGCTTTTTATATGTGTTCTGTTAGAGAGGTAATACATGTTTATTATAGAACATTCAAATGATACAGAAACATATAAAAAAGAAAGAAAAATCACTCAGAAATCCCCCATCCCACACCGCAGGCAGCCACAGTTTCCAGACCTCCCTCTGGGCATATATGCATGGTTAATCAGAAGTTTTACACACATGGAATTCTATTATGCTGAACACGCTTTCCTTTTCTTTTCTTTTATCTCTCTTTTGCACCCCAGTTTTTAGTTGTAGGACATTTTCTTATTGAGGGCTGTGGCTACACCTCATCCTTTGTGTTGTCCGCATCCTCCTCTTTGCATGGCTCCCTTAGGGACAGAATTGGGGGAACTATTTGAAAGGTGAGAGGAGTGGTCTGGCAGGCAGGCATCCCGGTTCTTGATGGAGTTTTAGGTAAAGATGTAGTTTAAGTTGGAGACAAGAAGGCAGGAGAGCGGAAGGCACAGGTGGGTGACTCTGAGAAGGGCTGAATGGCTCCTCGTCCTCCTGACCCTCCTTCCCAAGCGCAGTGAGGACCCAGCCCGCTTCCCGCCTCCATGAGCTGTCTGGGGGAGCCTCTGGCTGGCTGCGTGCCCACCTGCACCTCGGGACAGTCTGCTCTGATGGTTACCTGGCCCTGCCTGAGGTGGACAGAGTGGGCCATACTGCTTCACTCCCCTTGAATCCCTGTCTGCACTGCCAACCAGGACACGAAGTAGACAGATGATCCTGGCCTGAGAACCCTCTGGGCTATTTGCCCCAGGCACACCCTCCCCAGTAAATAGGTCTTTTTGAGAACCCAAATGGCAGCTGAGAAGCTTGTTTTATGGACACAGAAGGCATTAGGAAATCATTTCCTAGATTCTCTGCTAAGGGGAGTTACTGCTTTGACCCTTCAGTAGTCCCTCTGACTGGTCTTTGAATTTATTTTAATGGTTATTTCTCATGTGTCCTTCATTGGCCCTTTACTCCTTCCCATGATGGTCATCCATACAGCAGAATATGTCACGCTGTAGGAACATGAGTTCTGGGGTCTGCCTGGCTTTACATCCTGGCTTTTATCCACCAGCTGCATGAGTTTGGTAAAGTTATTTGACTTCTCTGAGCATCAGTTTCTTCCTCTGCAAAATGAGGTATCACACAGATGCTTTCGGTGTGCCTTTGTTTTATATCCTTGGTTTAAACTCAAAGGGAATGTCCATTGACCTGGCTTCCCAGCAGCCTTTCCCGTCAACTTCGCTTTTCAGGCTCAGGCGCCGTGCAGTGGGTGGCCTGGCCTTCCTCTCGGTACCCCCGTTTAAAGATCTCTTCACCGTGCTTGGTTTAAAGGCTTCCTACAGGCATCAGAAGGGAGAGATGTGAACACAGCATAGTGGTTGGGTCAACTCAGGACTTCATTCCTAACTTTGCTTAAATATGTTAATGAGAACCAGAAATAAAATTTTAACTAGAAGTAGGAGGTAGCAAGCAGTAGTTGGGGCCAATGAGATCATGGGCTGCAAGCAGATGTGAGTGGGAGAAGAGAGGTCCCTTCCCAAGCGCCAGGGGTGGTGGGAGGGAGAAGGTGCCGTTCTCCATCTGCCTCTGCAGAGGGGCACATGTCCCGGCACACGCCCAGCAGCAGTCCACGCTGCTAACAAAGTGAGTTCCCAGCTTTGCTGGCTCACTGAGTGAACTTCCCCCATTTAAAATTCAACTCTGCAGGGAAGAGTAGATCAGAGCACCACAGGTTGGGTCCTGGGACCCCTGGAAGGCTGAAGCCTTTGGCTCTGTATCTCTTTCTCTTCTTCTTGCATGTTCCAATGTCCTGACCCAGAAAGCTGCAGAGACCATGCACAGACATTGAGAAAGAGCAGCCAGAGACTCTAAGCTGGTGCTCTCAGCACCCAGATTTTAACCCAAGTGTGGCTTCCTGCTGCCTAGATGCTCTTTTTGCCCCTGGCTGCTTTCTTTCTCTGACCCTCTCTCCTATCCTTGGGGAAAAGCAGAAAAGCTTCACTTGAAAAAAAAAGTCCCACGGTAATGGTTTTAAAGGATAGATTAAGACACATCCAGTGTCTGCAAACTTCAGGAAGAAAGTGCTCCTCCAAATTCAGAGGCTGAAAAAAGACTCCAGTACCCTCCACTCCACGGCAGAGCCCCCAGACCGTGCCTTGCTGGGCACTTGGGGGATGGATAGCACGGGAAGCCCCCTCCTTCCCATCTCGCTCCCCACTTTTCCCTCCGTCCCACCGGTGGTCAGACCTCAGGCTGGGGCCTCTGCTAGGCTTGAGAGCTGGGTACTTCTAACCTGCAGCTGAGTTCACGGGAAAGAATTCTGGCAAAAAAGAGCAGAATAGATGTTACTGCTGAGAATAAGCTTCCTTCCATCTTGGAGTTCTGTGATTCCATGAACAATGAGGCATGAAAAAAACACATTCAGCTGATTTCTACCCTAAGAGCACCATTCAGACGTCACAGGCACTGCAAACATCCAGCACATTTCAGAGAAGAGGCCCGAACTGGGAGGCGTGGTGCTGACAGGGGCTGAACCACTTTTTCTCCAGATGATGGGAGCCTCAGCCCTGCTGGCTAGAATCAGAACAGCCTGGGCCAACTGCCACTAGCAGGGTTTTATTTTGTTTTAAAAAATAAATTGAATCCACTTTAGAAAACAAGCAGTAAACACAACGCTTTATATTCCTTTTAATTCTCATTCATTATTTGCCAATAATTATATACCTTTTTATATAGTTGTAATCACTGTATGCACAGTATTTTATGTTGCTTTTCCTCTTAACATGATTTAGAGTGTGTGTTTTTCACGTATTGACATAGTTTGAGTCTTGCCATTTAGGTAGCTGTATAAAATTTCATTAAATTTATACCCTTAATTTGTTTAGCCATGCTATCCCCCTATTGCTGGACACTTGGGTTGTTTCCAGTTTTTCGCCCTTATAAATAGAACCGATAGCAACATCTTAAGATAGAACAAATGATGATAAAGAGCTGAAATGTTGCTGACTTTATTTTCACTGGCAACCAAATTTAGAGAGAGCCTCAATATTGCTTCTTCCAAATGCGGGAGTAATTAAACAGCTGCCTTGAAGGATGGCTGGATGATTTATCGGCAACGAGATGCGTTCGGTGGGTTTGTCAGTATCCTGCGGCATTAAGGATACGCTTGTTAATTATCTGTGGTTAATATGATAATTTAGGAAAAACAACACCTATTAAGAGTTCTTCATTAGGCAAAAGGCTTTTCTCATTTTTGAACAAACAAAGCCTCCCAAATTAATAATGTTCACCTCTGATCTGTCACTGGGCAGGGAGAACAAAGAATCCCATTTATTTTTAACTTTCTCACAACATCCCGGGTACAAAGAGGCTCCCTCTTGGAAAATCCTCCTTGGCTCTGCGTCAACTCTATGGGTGCTTCTTTATAGAGTCACCAAATTAACCATTGTAGGACCAATGAGTTCTTTCCAGGTGTCTCGATAAACCTTTGCACCATCAGCTGAATTGAGGACATTTTACCTGCTAATCTTTGAGACTTAAATGGAGCAAGTAGTAATATTCTTATTTGCAGGTGAGGAAACTCAGGCCCAGGGGTGATGAGGAGCTTGCTTGGGGTCCCAGAGCCAGGCAGGGGATGGACAGGGGGACCCATGTCTCCCACCTCCCCACCTAAGCCCTTCCCCAGCCTCCCCACTTTCTCTGCCATATGCACCCCCCAGGCAGAACCATCAGACTAGGACCAAGAGCTGTAAGGAGATTCTCATTTGTTGGGAAGCATCAACCTTGTTTCAGTCCCTAAGAGGGAGGGAGTGAGCAGAGAAAAAGGGAATCGCATAATGTGTCCCCGGAGACAATATCTAGAAGACCCGAGCAGAAATAACCCATCGGCACAGAGCCTCATCTTTATACTTCAATAAGTATTGAATGTAACTCATGGGCTGTATTCAATCACGGCTCCCAGGTGTCACCCGAGTCATCCTCCACTGCCCCATCTTCATATTTCATTTTGGCCTGGACAGTGCAAACTCCATTGAAGCCATCAGGAATAATTTTTATATATGGGGCCTCTGCTAAGCCAGCATGTTGCTGCACAGACTCCCAATTACCCTGTTGGGTAGGGGACAGGAGGCACAGGGTAAGTGGGGAGAAAGCTTTCCTAAGCAAGAGGCCTGTGAGAACCAGCATGCTCCAGCACTGCCGTTCCCTGGCTCTTTCCTGTAGGGCAACACCAGCCCCTGCTTTCGGGAAACACCAAGACATTTCCACATAGTGTCCCTTCAGAAGAGTCAGGAGGAGGGAAAGGACATAACACTAATTTTTATGTACTGGGGTTTTCATTCAGTCTTACATTTAATCTTCTCAACAAACCTAAGAGGTCTGTAGTATAATCCTTATCACACCAATGGAGAAGGTGAGGCTCGAAGAGGTTCAATCCTTATTCAAGGTCATGCAGAAATTAAGTTGCAGGGTGGAGAAGTTAAGCTTAGATGCTCTTTCATATGCTAGTTTCCCCTCGCCCCCACACTTCTTGGTGACTCTGCCATTGACTTGGCCCTGGAGGTGGGTGGGCAGGACAGCATGGCATCACAGCAGAAGCCACAGGGCAGAGGCAACTTATGGTTCTGTACCCCACTAGCACTCAGAGCTCATGCCTGAAAGGTGTCACGTGGATGCTGGCTATGGCCTCTGAGGAAAAATGGGATAATCCTTTCACAAATTCACTTCTATCAGGGCCTGAGTGCCAATTTGACCATTTTGGCGGGCCCTTGGTGAAGTCACAGAGAGATGCGTTGGTCCTGGTTTCACGGCCCCAATACTATTTAGCTAAACATGTGGTCCCAGGCAACCTAACTTCTTTCAGAGCCTCAGTTTCCTCTTTGTGAAACTGAGATGATTAATATTTGCCTGGGCTGCTTCCTTGGGTAGCTGGGATCAAGTCAGATGAGCAGGAAAGTGACTTGGAACCTGGAGCATCACTATTATTACAATGAAATAATGCAGGTGCTGAGATGAACGATAACCTTCTGTCTCAGCGCTTCACGTTCCTTTCAACAAGCTCGCCTCTGCTCTTCGCTTAAATAACCCTCTCACCAGGGTTTCCTTGGGTAGCTGGGATCAAGTCAGATGAGCAGGAAAGTGACTTGGAACCTGGAGCATCATTATTATTACAACGAAATAACGCAGGTGCTGAGATGAACGATAACCTTCTGTCTCAGCGCTTCACGTTCCTTTTCAACAAGCTCGCCTCTGCTCTTCGCTTAAATAACCCTCTCACCAGGGTTTTTCAGTGTGGACCAACCACATCAGAGATGGCAGGAGTGCTTGTTAGAAATACAGGTCACCAGGCCCTAACCCAGACCTACTGGACCAGAACCTGGGAGACAAGGAGCCCAGGAAGCTGCATTTTTCACTTGCTTCCAATGATTCTTACACCCAGGATTTTGCAGTTCTTCTTTGAAATCAGGTGCAGGCTCCCTGGTTTCTCTTCTCTGGGACTTGGGAAAGAGGAGCTGAAGGGAGCAAGTGGGTGTTTGCATTCATTTGTCTGGATTTTGCAGGCAGCCAGCTGACTGTTAAAATCTTTGGCCAGGTCTGGCTCCCCCTTCATGGAGATAACAATCCCTTTCCCCCCTGCTTTTCCCTTCAACTTGACAGATCAAAACCATGTCAGCCCCTTGGCTCTCTCCTTTAAAAAGTTGGCTCAGCCTCTTTTGGGGGATTCAGTGCTGACTTGGGAAACACTGGTTTGGGCCCGGCATAGCCTCAGGTTTGTGGGTGACATAGCCCAGTCCCTGGAGCTCTGGGTGCCTGGGCCTCACTCACGTAGGCAGTAGAGAAGCCTGGATCTGTTGAGTGAGGCTTGGCTGGTGAACACAGGGCCCCCAGGTTGTGTCTGTTGGACTTTCTGGGCATCACACTAGTTTTCATCCAGACTGCATCTTTCCCTTACAGGCAAAGCCTTGTGTAGCCGAAAGGGCTCCACCCAGAAGGCAGGGATAGATGAGATTTCTCACTTTCTGTGTAGTGTCTGCCTGGAGACGACACCTCAACTCCCGGTTTGGTGCATCCCGCCTCCTTGGATTCAGATTCAGCATAAAGGAGGGTCTGTTCTAGATCCAGGCAGTGAAGGGTCGGGGAGGACAGGGTGGGTGTGGGGTAGAGATTTGCATTACTAGAGAGTCCCAGGACCTCATCCTAAGGCAACCTGGACTTTTAGGCTGGGCTGTGTGCACACCTCTAGGTGAAAACAGAACACAGTTGGGGAAGAGGCAGAGATGGTGCTGAGTTCTAGATCTGGCACTCAAACTCAGGACTCAAGGCGGGAAGAACCATGTGGGGGAAGGAAATGGGTGCTGCTGAAAGAGCTTCAGCAGGGAATGAATGAGTGACGGCAGACACTGTCGCATCCTGGCTGGTGAGAAAGAGACTCCAGATCATCCACCCAGATGAGTTAACCCCTTAGTCTACAGGAGCCCTGATCCTTCCAGAAGTCCCTCCCTCCCCCCACAGACCTCTGCATGTGGTGGCCACACACAGAAGGCCATGCCCAGTGCCATCTAACTCACTGGCAACCTTGCCTCTCCTCCACCTGCAAGTGA
>NW_007739235.1:24730-25999 GCF_000696425.1 Galeopterus variegatus | reverse complement strand
AGGCCATGCCCAGTGCCATCTAACTCACTGGCAACCTTGCCTCTCCTCCACCTGCAAGTGACAGGCAGTGAGTGGCATATTTCAAGGCTTCCCTGAAAAGTGCAGCTGACTGAGGGCTGATTTCATACTTCACTTACTTCATCTTCTTCCTCCATAGTCTGCACCCTGTTCGTCTTTCATTCACAGTTTTCTTTTATCACCCTTGACTGATCTGGCCCTTGCCTAATTCTAAATCTATTTTTTCCTCTACCACCTCTCCGATCTGCTTCTGAATTGCATCAGTATTACTGTCTCCTTCTATATTTCTTTTGCAGTTCAGCCTTTTCTTTCTCTGACATATCCTTTCAGGCACAGCGTGTGGGCTTGTGAATGGTGGTGATTGCCTGGGCCACGCCTTCTCTCTCTCAGACACACCATGACTAAGGGCCACCTCTAAGCTGTGCGACCTGACCCAGACACTTTACTCTTTAGTCCTGGTTTCTCATTCGTAAAAGTAGACGATCTGAGTGGATCACCTTGAAGCTCCCCCTTAGCTTCAATATTTTCAATTCTGTGGTTCAGGGGACTTGGCTAATGGCAAATATTTACTCTATTTTAATACATGAGAAAACAGTCAATGCATAACTACCTACACAGAGAGCCTCTGTGTCTAATTTCGTATTTCATGATGACTCACCCAGGCATCTAACTACCAACAGGTCAATGTGGGCTTAGAAGATGTAAAATACTGGCCTAAACCAAAGATAAGCCCAAGAGAGCAATAGCCAAAGACCCAAATGCTAAGTGTTTATTGATTATTTTCTTTATTTTCCAAGTGTATGCTCCTCTCCCCCTTTAGGACATTTTTGAATCTTAGTGGTAAAGCTTGTACATTACAGAGCAGGGACTAGAACCCAGGCCTCACATCTGATTGCACATTGGTGAGGCAAAGCTGGGTTCTGTGGTGTTGGCAGGATGGACTCATTCTGGGGCTCTTGCTGGCCAGCTGGATGCTTTTGAGAAAATTGGACAAAGATGCCCCCTCTGAGTGGATGCAGCCCCACCCATTGTTCACGGCTTGCCAAGTCTACAGGATGGCCCTGCAAGGGTTGGTTGCCCAAACCAAGAGCCATCTACCATTTTGTCATTGCCTGAGAAAGTTGAGTTCTCTTACTTCCTGGAGGCTTGGTAGACCTGGGCTTGTCCTTTTCCATGGGACCACGTGATGGCTTTAGGTATCATGAAAAATCTTTCCTCCGTGGGAACTTCCAGTTTGATTCTGTACTGGCT
>NW_007739235.1:22449-23513 GCF_000696425.1 Galeopterus variegatus | reverse complement strand
TGTCTTCTTCCTTCCTGGTGGCCCCTCCCTGTCCCCTGCTCTTCACACTCTGGCTCCAACAAAGGTTCTGAGTATCTTCGGGAGAAATAGTTCTTGATTTTACTACAGTGAAAGTGGATAATGTGCTAAAAATGGACCTTTCAGATGTGTGGCTCGCTGCTTTCTGTGTTGGATGGAAAAGAAGGGAGAGGGACAGCTAAGAGGGTGTTTCCTGGAAGGGCCCTGACAGCGTTTGGAAGCCGCTGGGGCTCTCTTCCCTTTTCTGCCCTTTATCTCCACAAATCACTGCAGAGTGCCATTGGTGGGGAAGATGGGATGAGAGGACGGCCTCCGTGGCTTGTGGAGGAAGGCGGGAATTGGGTTGAGTGTTTCTGTGCGAGTTATGACGAGACCCTGTTCTCACCTCTGCTCTGGGGACTTGGAGCTCACTGCTCCCGGGTAAATGCCTCTTCCTAACGTGGCTCATGGGGCCAGCTGCAGTGTTCTCTACTTTAGCTGAAATTTAGAGTCACCAGGAAGACATTGACGTGCCAGCTGTTACACTACTGGTTGCTTGAAATAGGCCATAGTATGAGTATTTACACCATGGAAATTGGCAAATGCTACCAATCAGATGTTTTTCCATTTTGAGAGTAGGTTTACCAGCACACCACTGCCTAGAGAAATGAAAATAATCTCATATCCAGGCTGCACACCCAGAGCAATTAAATTAGAATCTTTGTGTGTGGGGCCAAGGCATGAATAGTTTTTAAAGCTTCCCAGAAGATTCCGATGTGCAGCCAAAGTTGGAAGCACTATTTCAGTCTTACTCTTCACTTTTATACAGGAGGAACTGAGGCCAAAGGGGTAAAGCGATTCCTCCCAATTCCAACAGCTTCTAGGGAGTTGGTAGCAATTCCCGAGCTTTAGAAAAGGCACTAGGAAGAAAAGGGGCCTCTGGATAGTGGAGACTCACCCCAGGGCCATTTGTCCTGTCTTTTGCTGTCCTCCCTTCTCCCCATTTCCCCTTTCCTGTCCCTTTCTGCCAGGTATAAGCTGTGCTCCCTTGGAACTGAGACCCAAGA
>NW_007739235.1:20470-21310 GCF_000696425.1 Galeopterus variegatus | reverse complement strand
CCCCTTTCCTGTCCCTTTCTGCCAGGTATAAGCTGTGCTCCCTTGGAACTGAGACCCAAGACATGGTCCTTGCCCTCAAAGTTAGGTCTTTGCGAGAGACAAGGTTACTAGAGGAAATAGAAGTGGTAGGGGCAGTCTGTGGTTGTGTCCCCAAGTGAGGGTGCAGGGTTTCCCATCTGAGCGGAGTGGCCAGAACTGAGCAGATCCATAGCTAGAGAAAGAGCTGATGTCTGCTGCAGAGAATCAAAATCGCATGTTCATTCTGTGAAGTCAGAAATACTGCAGGCCTGGGATTCCTCAGGGGTAGCTCTGGGGCCTTCCCTCAGAAAGTTCGTGGTCTTTCTGCCCAAGTGTAGTTCCATACCTCTGGTCCAGAGGGTGGCTAGAGAAGGTCCTGGGGGGCCCTCCCCCCAAGAGGGAATGAGTAATAAAAATAGTTTGCAAAGTGCTTTCACAGGCATGATCTCATTTGGGTTGATGACCCGGGGGCTCTTATGGAGAAGCAAGTGGGGGGCTTGGGAATTCAAATTGCATCTCCATTGTCTTGGGAAACCCTTTCCAGCAAACAGGAGTCAGCACATCCCCACCTTGCAGTCCCTCCTTCTCAGGCCAGGAGCATTTAGAACTAATTGAATCACTAGATTAGCTAATGCAGCCTCCATTAAGACAGCTTGATCCCAGGGGAGAGGCCATTGAAGAGAAGCGGAAAGATGCACACCCTTCCCGGGCACTGTCCCAGCCCCCAACACTTCTGCCTCAGTCTTGGTCTTAGAGCCCCAAGGACCCGCCGGGTTGACCTCTTTAGACTCTCCTGTGGCTCTAGCATTGGAGGACAGGACT
>NW_007739235.1:19142-20101 GCF_000696425.1 Galeopterus variegatus | reverse complement strand
AGGACCCGCCGGGTTGACCTCTTTAGACTCTCCTGTGGCTCTAGCATTGGAGGACAGGACTGATTTATGCTCTCCATTTATGCCAGTTCTTTATCCCAAGGAATCAAAAGTATATAACAGATGATGTGTATTTCTTCTTCGGATTTTCTTTTAAGGTAAGCTCTTCTTATTTTGGGGAAACTGAATCACAAAGGTCATGGGGCAGGTTGCTGGGAGGGCAGGGACAGAAGCTCAGGTCTTCTGACTCAGTTTCTTTCTACCCAGACCAACAGCCTCTTCTGTATGTGATGGGATGTTGGTTGGATAGGCTCAGTCATTCAATCCATTTCTCGAATGTCCACCAGTCTCTGTGCTTATGGCTGGTGCAGGGACCACAGTCAGTCAGGCCATCGTAGTCCATGGCACAGTGGCTGGAATGGGATGCTCAACTCAAATGTATGGAATGAATGAACAAAGGCGAGTTGACCAACTTTGGACTAATTCTACTTTTCTCAGCACTCTAAGGTGAATGGCATCCCCCGCCCACCCAAGTAGGCTGGTGATCAGTGTCACCTAATGTATTTGCTGCAGCATTGTGAAGGCTAAGATCCTGCTCCTTCCCTCCAGAGCTCTTCACCAGCATCATATTCAAACCTGAGGCCTTTCTGTCCTCAAGTTGTCACAGCCACACAACTGGTGCATATGCCCTGCCATGTGCAGAAACGGGGCCAGTCTCTCTTCTGCACTCCAGGACACCTGCGGGTCCCGGGAAGGACACTCCATCTGACTTCTAAATCTTCCCTTCCTTGCTTCACCTTCTCTGTCTCCTCCAGTGGGTTTCCAAGGCTGTGAGGGAGCTCGGCGTCGGGCATGGAGTTTTACATGCCTGCTCAGGGCCTCTGCTGGCCAGCAGTCAGTGTTTTTTTTTTTTTTTTGTCTTTTTCCGTGTCCGGCTACGGATCGCAACCCTCAGTGTCGCC
>NW_007739235.1:17955-18690 GCF_000696425.1 Galeopterus variegatus | reverse complement strand
GTTCAGCCTCAGTTCTCTCATCTGTAAAATGGGATAATAATGGTACCACCTCAGAGGGTTTGCATTCATATCTGAAAGCAGAGCCTGAGACAAGGATTTGGGTGCAGTTAGTTTATTTGGGAAGTGATCCAGGAAGCAGGAGGAGACAGCAGAGAGAAGGAAGGCCATGGGGTCTCTGTGCTGCTGGGATCTCTTGAGCAGCTTAGTGAAGACGCCCAGAACTGTCTGCCTGCAGTCTGCGAGGCAAGGGCATTTTCCCAGCAACGTCTGCCCTTGAGGCCTGAGCTACTGTGAACTTTAGGCTGCTGCTGCTGCTTGTTGGTGACAGGGAAGTCCCTTGGGCAGAGAGAGTCCAGCTGACTGCATGTTCCTGAGGGAGGACACTTGCAGTGTGGGNCCCAGGGGAGGGCACTCGTTCACACTTGGTATGGGGGTGGTGGGTGGGAGAGGGCGGGATTGCCTGTCCACCACGTTTCCAGCTCTGGCTGGTCTGGATCCTTCCAGATCACAGGCAATGTGTCTGTCCACCCTGAAGGAAGGGCAGAATCCTCAGCATCGATGGCCCATTGTTGAGGCAAAGGCTTTAGCCATTAGCTCATGACTAAATGAGAACTAGTCAGGGCCTCAGTTTGTTCAGTGATAAAATGGGCTCAACTTCAAAATGACATCATGACCCTCTAGCTCTGGTGTGGGGAAGCTTACTCAAACCTTCAGAACCCACTAAGGACAGCTCTT
>NW_007739235.1:16868-17858 GCF_000696425.1 Galeopterus variegatus | reverse complement strand
AGGACACTACTGCCCTCTAGGAACTTTATCCATTCTGCAAGGAGCTGGCAGATGATGTAGGAAAGCACTTTGTGAATGATGGTGTCCCACAGATACTTTGATTCTAGGGGCAGTTCTGGGCCCACCCAAAGGAAGCACTGTGATCTCATGGGGCTGAGCCCCCTCAGACACCCTGGTGGCTTTGTCTCTTCTCTCTTCACTTTAAATGTGTAATTCTCAAACACTTAGCTGCCTTTTGCAGATAGGGGCTGAAATGTCCCCTTGGTCTCTTGCTCCTTCCCCCATTCCTCCAGCCCCACTGCCAGGAGCCTGCCTGCCACAAAATTGCAATGCCAGCAATTTTCTCAGCCGCTTAAAAGGCCATCAAGACAGCATCAAACTGCCTGTACATGCTAAACCCAAATGCTTATGGAGCAGAGCCCAGAGTGGGATGCTAAATTGGATTCTATCAAATCAACATCAGCTGCGTGCAAGCCGCTGATAATGAAAGGCTCCTAACGATGGCGTTCATTGCTATAAAGAGATGACTGAGCTGAGAATGGACGGCTGCTGGCTCTTGCTGGGGTGGGAAGGAGGCACTGGGGAAAGGCTGTGGTGATGGACTGTCCCTGCGTGGATGCTGGCTGGAAGGAGGGTGGAAAGAGGAGGAGGAATGTCCTCCATCCTTAGAATGTGGATGGATGTAGGAAAGGCCTGAATATTCTCCTTTGTATTTTATATACCCACAAAACCCAGAAACACACGGAGATCATGAAAGTAGGCCCAGCCCAGATGTGGATAAAGATTCTCATTTCTAATCCAGAAACTACTTTCCCATCACCGCCCCCTTTGTGAGCTCCTGAAGCCTGGCTGGTAATCACTTAAAGAGGAGGGACAGCAGTCAGTCTGGGAGCTTGCCTGGGACCTGTCATTTTCTGTTCACTCCTCTGTCTGTGCTTCAGGTCACACGAACTTGCTTCTTTCATCTTCTTGGCATGTGCATTAGTTTTC
>NW_007739235.1:13800-15974 GCF_000696425.1 Galeopterus variegatus | reverse complement strand
GATGATTAGAGTGAGTCTATCTGGGTAACCCAGGATAACCTCCCCATCTCAAGGGCCTTAACCTTAATCACATCTGTGAGTCCCTTTTGCCATGTAAAGTGGCATATTTATAGGTTCTGGGGATTAGCATGTGGACATCTTTTGGGAGGGCCATCATTTTGCCTACCACAGCCTGCATATTGAAGCCTTGTTCCTCAAATTCCTTTCATTTGGCTGAAATGCCTGTGACTGGGATGGAGCCAGATGTGATCAGCATTCACAGTCTGGGTGCCATGGCCATGGGCAGATGATGCAGAGGAACTGGGGCCTGTGGGCATCACTGCCAAGGTCTGCACCAGCTGGGATGAGGGGAGAAAAAGCCCTGCTGGATGGGAACTGCCTTGAGTCTCTTCCCTGACAACAGTCATGCCAATGATAATGCTGCACATTGGATGATGCTTTCTGGTTTTCAAAGCTGCATTGAAACAGGGTAGTGTGCAGTTGGTTGGACTAGTGGGAATTAGACCCACGCTGCAGAGGGGCTCA
The DNA here is from genome assembly GCF_000696425.1 of Galeopterus variegatus. Taxonomy (NCBI): domain Eukaryota; kingdom Metazoa; phylum Chordata; class Mammalia; order Dermoptera; family Cynocephalidae; genus Galeopterus; species Galeopterus variegatus. The sequence continues at coordinate 15,449 of NW_007739235.1, read as the reverse complement.
AGATGGGTCAGTGACTTCCCAGTGTCATTGATGGCTTCCTGACCAGGACCTAGGACTTTTTCTAGTCCAGGGCTCTGCTCAGCTGGAGGAAGCATCTAGAGATGGTTTTAATGGCTCGGCTTGGATAAGGGCCCAACAGGTCAGCCACAAGGCATGGAACAGCAGGGAGCAGAGAAGAGCATCGGCCCCAGACTCCTGTCCTAGTCCTCAGCTTTCTGTGCTTTGGGCCCATTGCCACAGGAAAGGGTTCCGGGTGCTCCCCAGTAGGTCACACACTTTTGCTGGTCTTGCATTCTGTGATTGCCCATAAGCATCTGCAGGCCACTGACCAGTCTACTTTCTGCAGGCTTCTGTTGTGATCAGCCTGAGAACTGAATCTGGGGTCTCTGACTCACCCTTGCTAACTTCTGACCAGCTGACTCTTGACCAATGTCAAAGGATAGTCTCCTGCATGTGGCAGGGTGGACCTTTGTGAGCAGGCCCAGCCTTGCCACTGAGAACCTTCCGCACCAGGGCACAGTGACCTAGACTGACGCTGGTGAACATGGAGGCAAAGAGGACCACAGGAAAGAAAACCATTATCCTGGGCATCTCCTCTAGTGAGGAACCAGTGCTATCTCTGGTATTGCATCTGCATGTTTTTTTTCACTGGTGCATTTATATTTTAGTTGGCAGGTATTTCTGAGCACATGTAACATACTCATGTGTTAGACAATCTGCCTGCGTGTCATCTGCCCTCTAACTAGCCTGTAGCCCAAGCTTACCCTCTGTCCTCACGTCTTCCCAGAGGCTGCAGCAGCTCATAACTAACTGACCCCAAGTAGCCGTTGGAGGAGTAGAGAGAAACTGGCTCTGGAGTCTGTTGATGGTGGTCTTGAAGAAGTTGCTTGTCTGAGCTCTAATTTCCTTACCTGTAGAATGGGACGATAGTAATTATGAGTATTTATCAGGTATTAATTATGTATAGGGAACTGATCTAATGAGAGTTATGCATAGTTTTCAGGCATAGCTCATTTAATTCTCACAATAATATTGTAATGGTTAATTTTATGTGTCAACTTGGCTAGACCATGGTGCCCAGTTGTTTGGTCAAACACCAGTCTAGATGTTGTTGTGAAGGTATTTTTTTTGGATGTGATTAACATTTAAATTGGTGGACCTTGAGTAAAACAGATTACCCTCCATAACGTGGGTGGGCCTCATCCAATCAGTTAAAGGCCTTAAGAGAAAATCTGAAGTCCCCCAAGAGGAAGCAATTCTGCCATTGGACTGTGCTTGGACTCAAGTCTGCAACATCAACTCCTGCCAGAATTTCTAGCCTCGACAGCCCCTACAATCAGGTAAGTGAATTCCTTAAAGTAAACTGATCTCTCTTTCTCGTCTCTCTTTTATTGGTTCTGTTTGTCTGGAGATCCCTAACACAGGCATTACGAGGCAGGGAATATCATTGTGTCAATGACATAGATGAGTAAGTGGAACAGACCATTTGTCACTTGGCACAGAGAGACTGAGTGCTCACCAACCTACATGCTCTATGTTTCCCACTCTCCTATGTACCGAGATTGGTCACGTGACAAGTTCTGGCCAATGGAGTGTGGGCAGAGTGACATAGGCCAGACCCCCATCTGCCTTGGAATTCCCCCCTCTCT
>NW_007739235.1:12298-12936 GCF_000696425.1 Galeopterus variegatus | reverse complement strand
TGGAGTGTGGGCAGAGTGACATAGGCCAGACCCCCATCTGCCTTGGAATTCCCCCCTCTCTTTGCACTTTGGTTGAATGGAGACGACCCAGTAGAGGCCTCTGAGAAGCAGTCACAAGATGTCAGGAGCCTTGGTCCCCAAACCATCTTGTAGAAGACCACCCTGGGACTGGACTGTGACTTGAGCAAGAAATAAACCTTTATGGTATTTAGCCATATAGATTTGAGGTAATTTGTTGTAGTAAATACCCATTCCGAAAATTCGTTGTCCGAAGTTGCCCAGCCAGCAGGGGGCAGAGTCAGAATGTAAACCCAGGCAGCGTGGCTTAACCACTACCCTTCTGTGCACTGCAGCTGCCTTGCGGTGGTGATAAGAGGGTTAAATGAGATAGTGTGTAGTAAGGTTGGCACTTGGTGAGTCCCCCATATGGGGCAGTTATTAATTTAGCCAGGGTTTATTCGAGGCAGGGATTTGACAGTGCCTCCTGTGATACTGTTGTGGACGACATGGCCATGTGGGCTGAACGGTGGCTTCCTAACTGGTTAAGCAATTTCCCCCAAGATGTTTTGATTAATGAACTGATGTCAACCAGGAGGTGCCTAGTGCTGGGCCATGGGAGGCTTGTCCATTTCCCTAAG
>NW_007739235.1:0-11419 GCF_000696425.1 Galeopterus variegatus | reverse complement strand
ACTGATGTCAACCAGGAGGTGCCTAGTGCTGGGCCATGGGAGGCTTGTCCATTTCCCTAAGGAACTGTACAATGTGTCTGTCTTCTTTGGCATTTTATCTTCAGATACATGGAGACATAGGAGGCATAACTGATGTCAACCAGGAGGTGCCTAGTGCTGGGCCATGGGAGGCTTGTCCATTTCCCTAAGAAACTGTACAATGTGTCTGTCTTCTTTGGCATTTTATCTTCAGATACATGGAGACATAGGAGGCATGCTTAACAAATTGATAGATGAAGCAAAGCTAGACGAGAAAGCTAATACGTTGGATGACAGCGTGAAGATTCAAAAAAGGTCTGGGCAGGCCAGAACAATGGACTAAAAATAATAAGATAAAATGTAGGAGGGATAAATCAAAGTCCTGTCTTTAGTTTAAAATCTAACTGAACCAGGACAGGATGAGAGAGGGTGAGCGTGATTAGCAGCCCATGTATAAAAGTCCTGGTGTTGGGGTTCTCGTTGTCTGATAGCCTGGTAGGAATCAGTAGGATGATACAGCCTCTTTAAAAATGAGGAACAGCATAGGCTGCATTCACAGGAGCATCACACCTGGACTGCAGTCATTCACTCAACAAGTATATGTTGATTGTGTACTGTGTGCTGGGCATTGTGCTGGGGGCTAGGGTAGAGCAGTGAATCAGACAAATGAACGCCGTCCTAATGCAGCCAATATTTAGGGATGGAAATATTCTGGGATCTGCAGCCAGATGGCAAAGGGATTGGAAACCACATGATATGAGGAAAGAGGAATGTTGAGATTTAGGAAAGCTTCAAAAATATGAAGGGTTGTCCTTTCTAACAAATGCTATACACTTCAAAGGAAAAAAGAGGACTGATGGCTAAGAAAAGATGGCTGAGCTTTGGGGTAGGCACTGTATTTTCATTCTTTCAGTTAGTCCTCACAACAGTTCTAGAAAGTAGGTATTATTTCCCCACTTCACAGATGAGGAAACAAAGGCTCAGAGAGGTTAGTGTAACTTGGAAATACTCCTGGAGCTGGCAAGTGGCTGAGATAGGACCTGAATCTCATCTGTCTGAATTCAAAGCCCCACATTCCTTGCTGTACACCACCTGACACAGATTTCACCTTGATTTAAGGAAGATGTCTCTAACAACTGCAGCTCTACATACGTGGACCACAGTGTGCTTCCTTACGGGGAGTGTTTTGGCAGAAGATCCCCAATAAGAGGCTTCGCTGTTGCTGGCACCACCTCTGCTATTCCTGGTGCTGGACACTGAGGTAGGTGCCCCTCTCAGAGGCTCTCCTGGCATCCTGCCCTCCCCACAGGAGCACTCAGCCTGCTTGGGCTGGCTGCTTCAGTATCTGTCCAAGGCTCCCTAAGGACAGGGACTGGGTCTGTCTTATATTCTGCTCTATCCTCAGTGCCTAGCACACAATTGGCACTTAATAAAGGCTTGGAAAATTTATGGCATCTTCTAAGATGCAGCAATAATTCTGGTGCTGTGGGAATTTTCCACCTTGCTTTTGCCTCTCAGTGCTTGGCCATGCCTGAGCCTGGTTGGGTGGCTTCAGAGTGAGGCATGCTGCAGGAACAGAGCAGACAGCAGTGTGGCCACTGGCCCCCGCCCCACATTCTGCCCCCCTGTACTGGAATCTAGGCGGGCAATGACAGCGGAGCCAGGCCTGGTGGAGGAGGGGTAAGTAGCTGCCCCGGTGACCTCAGCAATGACCTCTTTGTAGATTCTGGGCTGCCGGTGCATTTCCTCCCTCTCCCAGTATCCCCAGGGCCCTGGCCTCTCCAGACATGGGGGCTGCAACCCATTATTCCGTTCTTCTGTGTGTCCTGGGCTTGCTTCCTGACCAAGAGGCGGCAGGGAGGGAAGGGGGTTAACACTGAGCTGGGTGCAGGGGGTGGAGGGTGATGTCAGCCAGGCCACAGGCAGAGACAAAAGCCCCTAATTGCTCTCTTCCTTCTTGTCAGAAAGTGCAGTGGCTGACTCCATAGTTACTGTAAAAAGGCCTGTGGACAGGGAAGGAGGCTGACTAATGAGAGGGCCATTGTTCAGGGAGGAGGGGACATGGGAGATGCGAGACAGGCCCAGGGGCCAGGAGCCGAGCTCCCCAGAGGGAACGTGGAGCGTGGAGAAAAGTCCATGAGGTCACCTGGCCTGGGCCGGTGGGGCAGGTCATCAGGGGCTGTGGGCAGGTTGCATTTTAAGTGCCTTCAGCTGGTCCCCTCTGTGACATGACCAAGTTGCAGGACCTCACTGGGAGAATGGTCTGTGGGAAAGGAACTGGGCCTTGGTGGTTGTGTGATTTCATTAACAAGCAGGACGACTTCCTTCTGGGGGCAGATTTTGAGAAGCCATTTAGTTTGTGGGGAATCGCCCTGGTTACCGGCTCACTCTATTTTCTCTTATAAACATGTCGTGATTGCTCTCAATGGAGCAATTCTCCTTCCAGAACCTACCTTAGAATCAGAGGCTCCCAAAAGCAGGAGGGGTCTGTTCATCCATCCGTAAGTAGTTGGGTCTTTATTTTTTCTTGAGCAATCCAAAGGGATGGGTGTCCTTGCCAGGCTAAGTACCCTAGTCAAGGAGCCTCTGCCACCTCCTCAGTCACCAGCAGGTCCAGGAGCTTGTGGACACCTTCACACCCTGTGCACAGGCAGCCCCCTCAGCCAGCTCATCTCCATGTCATGCCCAGCGGGGAACCCACTGAACCACAGAGCTTCCCCACTGCCCACCTTGACTGTTCACACGACACCTTCACACCCTGTGCACAGGCAGCCCCCTCAGCCAGCTCATCTCCATGTCATGCCCAACGGGGAACCCACTGAACCACAGAGCTTCCCCACTGCCCACCTTGACTGTTCACACCTGGGTTGTCTCTTTTCTCATCTGCCCTTCGAAAGCTCACCTCCCACCTTCTGCAAGAAGGCGATCCAGGTGAACGAAATGTGGCCTATCCATACAATGGAATATTGCTCAGCCTTAAAAAGGAAGGAAATCCTGCCAATGCTACAACAAGGATGAGCCTGTTGGATATTATGCTGAGTGAAACAAGCCAGATACAAAAGACAAAAGACTGTAGATTTCACTTACGTGAGGTACCTAGAGTAGTTAAATTCACAGAGACAGAATGGAGAATGGTGGTTTCCAGGGGATGGGGAGGGAGGAATGAAAAGTTAGCATTTAATGGGTCCAGAGTTTCAGTTTTACAAGATAAAAAGTGTTCTGGAGATGGATGGTGCTGATGGTTGCACGACATTACAGATGGATTTAATACCACTGAACTGTATGCTTAAAAATGGTTAAGATGGTAATTTTTATGTTATGAGTATTTTTCCACAATGAGAAAAAGAAGAAGCCTTTCTGGTTTCTCTCTCCCTTTTCTGAACTTCTACAGAACTCTCCTCCTGGGCCCCCAATTTTAGCATCCACTTGAATCTCACCTTGAGATTGGATCCTCTGGTTTTGTTTTGGAGTCCCACTTCCACCCCTCACATGTGCACAAGTCAGAGACCGTGTTTGTCTTGGATTCACTGCAGTGCTGAGTACTTAGTGTTCACGACATACGGGCTGCACTGGATAAAATTGAATTCTGGTCTGAATCCTCACCAGAAAACCAGACTTTTAGCTTTGGTTGATTGGGGTAGGCTAAGGTTTTATGAAACAGGTCGAGCTGCTTAAATACTTATTAAGGTCCCTGGGACCCAGTACTCAGAGCCACAGCAGAAGAGGCAAAAGGAGTGTCATTCCAGGAGGGGAGGCCACCTGAAGACAGCAAGGGGGGCCAGGAAAAGGTCTCCAGATGCATCTCCCAAGGTGAGGTCTGTGAGAAGTGGGTTCCAAGGTCAGGTAGCTTTGGGAAATGGTGTGAACCAACTTCAACCAGTTTGTCCATAGTGGGACTTCTCAGATCCTTTAAGATATGAGTGTGCATGTGGATCTCCCAGTGGCCCATGGTATGTGCTGCTTCCCACACGTGTGTCACTCTACAGTCCCTTTGTGCAGAGTCATCTCCCAGGAGCTGGGTTCCATGGCTCAGTCTTGGGGAACTTCTTAAGTATGTGTGTTCCACATAGAAGACTGATGGGCCCCAAAACACCTCACATGGAGTCTGGGTCCTGGAGGACGGAGAGTCTTGGGTGCACCTGGTCCCTCCACCTGCTCATGGGGTTCCATGTAGCCATGATGTCCTGGCTCACATTGGGGCTGGGGCTGTGGGGTCAGCACACTCTGGGGTCAGCCCCTTCTTCCTGTCCGGCAGCCTTCGTCCCTTCCCATCTGAAGCTCATCTATCTTGTCTTCTGCACTTCTCCTGTTTCCTTCCGTGCCCCACTCTGGCCTGAGTGCTATAATTTATTCACAATTTCACATCTCCACCCTGCTGCTCTTAGTCACCGATCCCATCCATATTCACTCTTGCATTATTTAAATCTGGAAAATGTTCTGGGCTTGAAATGAAGAGGGAGAGACTCATTAATATGGGCCTTATGTATAGATATGTATTTTTCTAACTCTTTGGAACTTCAGAGTGCTTTGCAACCATTATCCCAAATAGCTCTTTCCTCATTTAGATGAGCAGAGGCCACAGGAGGCCCAGTGGGCTGAGGTGTGTGGGGGGGGACCTTGGCTGTGGCCCTACGGTTCATACCAACCCTGCCAAGCAGGGAGGGCTGTGGAGAGGGTTGGGGATCCGCATGCTGGCCTGGCTTTGCCACTAGCTGCCATGCTCCTGTGTCCCTTTCTCTGTCTGGCCGGCTGTGGAGAGGGTTGGGGATCCGCATGCTGGCCTGGCTTTGCCACTAGCTGCCATGCTCCCTTTCTCTGTCTGGCAGTGGTGTCCTCCTCTGTGAAGTGAGGGCATTGGACCATGTGTCCTCCCAGGCCCCCGAGAGGTGCCCACGTTCTGTATGAAATGCATCCCTGTCTCTCCACGGCACCAATGGGGACAGGAGTCAAAGCCAAGCAAATTGCACTTGTCGACTTGTATATCTTTCAAACCCATCTTAAAAGTCATGAAGAGCAGACCTATCACCAAATGAGTTCATCTTTTTAAATCATTTTGCAGCAATAGGAAACCTGAGAATGCCCAATGCAGAGACTGTTTAAATCCATTGTATTTATATAGCAGCTTTATTTCCAAAGTGCTTGAAATACATTTTCATATTCGGCCTTCACAATCTATTTCCAGAAGGTGAGTGGAGGAGACTGAGGGTCCCAGCGCACAGAGAGGGAAAATGAAGCACAGAGAGACGAAACGCCTTCCTCTACATGACCGACTGGCACGGTGACAGAGATCTCGGACCTGGGCTTCACATTTCCCAGAAACTCTCCTCTAGGGCCCCCTCCAAGTCCTCGGGCTTCAGCTGGTTGAACGGAACTATCCCCTTCTCTCCCAAGCCTGGTCCTCCTCCTGGTCAGGCCCACACAGCCTCACCCAGGCTAGAAATCTGGCAGCCGTTCTTGCTTTTGTGACTTTGTCATGACCCACATCCAACCAAGCACCAGCTTACTCTCTCTCCTAAGGACTCCTCAAACTCTTCCCCTCCTCTGCACCCCAAGGTCAGCTGCCCTAGGCCAGACTCCACTGTGGCTCATCTGGATGGGACTTTGGCCACAGCTTCCTGGCTGGTCTCCTGGCCATGTCCCCTCATGCCCACTTCTCCCGCACTGGTGAGAAGCCCTGTGGTGGCATGTGGTATTGCTGGGCTGGAGCATGGTGTCTGGGGACAGCTGACTCCATCTTGCCCATCTGTCTGCGCCACGGCTTATGTTTTCATTATACGGGTCCGACGGCAATTCGCCAAATAATAAGCCCTGCAATTTTCTGCCTTCATGCTTTTGCTTGTGCTGTTTTCTCTGCCCAGAATGACCGAGGAAGTCCTGCTCTCCCCTTCTGGCTATTTCCTGGTCCTTGTCTTTCAGGACTCAGCTCACATGCTGCCCTGTGGCTGGACCAGGTGCCACTCCTTTCTGCTCATGTGACACCCTGTACCCACTTCCAACACAGGATCTTTTGTGTTATAGATAGAAATGATGTGTACTTATCTATCTCCATTATAAGACTTTAGTTTCTTGAGAGCAGGAACCAAATCTTATTCATTTTTATAGCTTCAGTTCTACTGCAACGCAGAACCCAGTATGTGTGTGGTGAGGGTTTTAGAGAAAACACTGTCTTTGATTTCATTCTCAGAGTAGAGGAGAGGAGCAAAATGCCCAAGGATATAGGGTGTCCTAATAAAGATGAAGTGTTTCTGCTCTTTTGTACTGATTCCAGGGGTCTTTTCCTAAGATGCTTCACTGGGATATAGATGCTCAGTCAAGGTCAACTATATCTGCTTAATAATTTCTCTAGTTCTGAGTTCGAGACTGTGGAATCTACCCCCAAAGGGAGCTGTTTACTTGGTGATGAAGTGTTTCTGCTCTTTTGTACTGATTCCAGGGGTCTTTTCCTAAGATGCTTCACTGGAATATAGATGCTCAGTCAAGGTCAACTATATCTGCTTAATAATTTCTCTAGTTCTGAGTTTGAGACTGTGGAATCTACCCCCAAAGGGAGCTGTTTACTTGGCTTAGAGAAAACCTCTATTCCAAAGTCATAGATGTCCCCATGACTGGGACAACTATCTTAGAAGAGCTGGTGACAGATCATGGGGAGACCAGTACAAACCCATCCTTTCTTTTTTGTCCTGGGGAGGAGAAAATATAAAACTCCAAAGAAGCCCTCAGCATCACTATTTGCTTCCCAGCAGTGGTGGTGGAGGAAATGGGACGGAGGGCAAGTACCATTTCAGGGACGTGTGTGTGTGTGACACTTGTTTTCCCTGCTGCTTAGGGAGAGTGAATCATTGTTGGGGCAGAGTCCAGCAGCAGCCAAGGCTGAGGAGAGGTAGCAATCGGCTTTCCCTCCCGCGAGCACGCTTCATCCCCGCTGATCCATGGGCCTAACAAAGCAATCACTGCCTGCCACTGTTTCAATCGTTTACTCAATTGCTTAGTGATTTCTCAGGTCTGGGTGGCATGGCTACTGCCCCAGTATTAGCACAGAGCATAATTACCCACCGTATTCCTCATTGCTGCACCTCCTGTTTAGAGCTCTTAACTGGACCAAATTTCACCTGTCTTCTTGCTGTGGGCATAAAAAGGACCGTGGGCCTCATCACTGCCTGGGGCCTTGGAGCAGCCAGCCAGAAACTACAATATCTGCTCATTTATTCCTGTTCATTCAATTGGCTCCAAATTGCTCTGATGGATTCTTGGGCTGCAGATGAAGCCCTGCAGGCTTATTTTCATTAGTGTGGACACTGAGCAGGGAGGGAGGGAGAGAGAGGAGGAAAGGAGGCTCTCAGTGGCCAGAGTTTTCTCTGTCCCCCACCCCGTCTGCCCCTTGGCTCTCCTGTACACACAGAAGTCCCCTTCCATGCAGGCAATAGGCCACTCCAGCGTGCCTGATTGTTCTGCTGAGAACCTGGGTCTTAGGGATACAGACTGCTCACCCCCATTAAATCGATGACTTGACAAGTCCATCATGGAAAGGAGATCTAAACCTGTGCTCCCCTCCAGCGAAGCGCTGCTGCAGGAGGAGACAGCTCTATCTGACCATCTCTTTATTGTCCCAGGAAGGAGCTACGAGAGCTTGGTCGGAAGGAGACGTGGTTGTAGGGTGCTCAGTTGCGCAGGGCGGCAGGATCAACTCCCCAATGACCCCAAAACATTGATGATTTTTTTCCCCTCTTCCCCTCAATACTGTCCTCTTGGGACCACCTCATCCTAGCACCCTTGGGCTGAAAGAAAGCTCCTGAGGTCAAGGCATGTGATCTCCCTGCTCTGTGTTCTTTTTTGATTTCCTGCCTTACTGTTTATATAGTCTGGAAGTTCTCAGGGGTGTCTGATCTGAATCTTCCTTATATAAAGGAGGCCCATTTCTTTTTTTGTTCATCTTTGTCTGGTTGTCTGTCTGTTACTCTTCTTAAGCTGGAAGTTAGTTATGAAAGTCCTATTTTACCTCCCTCAGCCTTACATTCTCCAGGTCAAATCGTCCCAATTCCACGAGTCTTAGACTCATGTAAGTTAAGACCTGGAAGAATTTCCACTAACCAGTCCTCCTCAGCTTGACTTTATCCCCTGTTCTGTATATTCCAAGGGACTTCCTTTAGATCCTGTCCAATTTCTCTTTGCAAGACCTTTAACATATGGGTGGTCAGCTTCTATTTCTAATGGCCTGTGTAGTTTGGGGGCCTGAACTGAATACTTTAAAGAGGGATTCTTGTTCTTTCAAGCTTTCCTTCCAGGGGAGTAGGGTGGATAAACATTAACCATACTTCATTTTTCTCTTTCTTTAAGGACATGGCAAAGGAGACTAGGTTTGGTGGACATGTGGGTTTTTCAGAAGCCAGTTCCCCCATTTGAGCCTCACGAACGAGGCCTTCCCGGAGGAGGTGGGGCTGTGGTAGGAAGAGCACTGGATTTACATCTGGGATGCTGGGTTCTGGGTCCAATTTGCCCAACTCTAGCTGGGGAACCTTGCACTAGCCACTTTCCCTCTCTGGGTCTCAGTGTCTCTGTCTATAAAATGTGGAAACCGGACCAAATGAATTCTTAGTCTTCTGTAGTCTGACATTTATGAGCGAAGAGCCTCCTAGAGGAACGACCAGAGAGCTAGACGTGTACTGGGTGTTGGGTGACTGGGGTGAGGAACACTGGTGACCTGGGACAGTGCTGCTGAGGGAACGTGGGCCAGATGGGGCTCAAATGAAACAACAGAGTGAGAAGGAAGGAGGGGAAACTGAGGCGATGGTGTCGACTTGGGGGCTGATGTGAGACGTGTGTGTGTGGGCGGCCAGTCAGGCCCGAGTGTGCTGGGAGAGCGTAAATCTCGTTTTTGTTTTTCTAGAAGATGCGGCTCACTTCCACAGTGCTGTTCATGGCATTGACTTGTGAGACGTGTGTGTGTGGGCGGCCAGTCAGGCCCGAGTGTGCTGGGAGAGCGTAAATCTCCTTTTTGTTTTTCTAGAAGATGCGGCTCACTTCCACAGTGCTGTTCATGGGATTGACCTCCAACTGGTGTCTTTCTCCTGTGCCAATAGCTCATGTTTGAAGTAGGTTGCTCCAGACTTTTCAGATCATCTGGGGCCTGCTGTGTTTTGCAGGGTTCCTGTCCATCTGGTCAGCCGGCAGGCAAAGAAACCTACCTAGGGGCTGTGCTCATCTTGCAGACAGATAATAAAATCCCATCAGCTTCAAGCCAGCCTTTTCTAATAAAAGGATCCAACAGCCAGTGTTATCAGCTGCCTTTTCTCCACTGATGCCATGTGAATGGTGCATTAGATACAGGAGTTGGAGTGGTTTGAAGAAGGGTTGAGACCCTGTTATCTGGGTCTCCAAACATTGTACTCTAGGCTTCTTTGACATGGTTGGATGTTTTAATGTCACGGGCCCTGGTGAACCAAGTGTCCACTGCAGTAGGCTCATCATCCCGTCTGCTATCTCTCCTGGGTGCTTGGAAGACATGAAAAAATGTGAGAATCCTATGGAGAAGTGTCTTCCAATACAGATGCTCCTCAACTTACAATGGGGTCCTGTCCCAACAAATTCATCATAAGTTGAAAATATCACAAATCAAAAATGCATCTCGTACACCTAGATGTATTAGAACATCATAGCTTAGCCAAGCCCACCTTAAATGTGCTCTGAGCACTTATGTTAGCCTATAGTTGAGCAAAATCATGTAACACGAAGCTTATTTTATAATAAAGTGTTGAAGACCTCATGTCATTTGTTAAATACTGTACTGAAAGTGAAAAACAGATTGGTTGTGTGGGTACTAGAAGTACGGTTTCTACTGAGTGTGTATTGCTTTCTCACTGATGTAGCATTGAAAAATCCCAAGTCAAACCATGGTAAGTAGAGGACCGTCTGTATTTATCAGCTTTTTTTATGTTTAGGTGAGTGAATTCCAATTTCTTTAAACTTTTTCTCTGGGTTCTGTTTTCCAAGCCCTGCATTTGTCAGGCTGTTATCCCTGCTGGGGCTCTGTGGCTATCTTTGTGTCCTGTGTTTTCCTGCCTTCTGGGCAGCACCATCAAGACAGACCCTCTATTCTTCTGTAGGGGACTTCCTGGGGACTACCATGAAAGAAGTTTACCTCTTTGTTCAGAGGTCCCCAAGGAAACTGCACCTGGAAAGTGCATTTCCATCATCTCTTCAGTTCTAGAAAGATGAAGACAAATTGCAGGCAATTTAGAGACAAGTAACTTAGGTGATTAGGGGTGACATCAGGGGAAAGATGAAAAGAGCTGCACGTGCAAGCGTCTGCTCAGGTTGTGCTGAAGAAATTGGGGGAAGGGGACGTGGGGAAGCACCCAGTGCCCGAGCGGTCAGGTTCAGGGGGCCTTTTGGGATACAGAACTCCAGCTCTGTTCCTTCCTAGAGTGACATGTCTATGCATCAGTTTCCTCTTTTATAAAAGCGGGTGAACATGATCTGTTGTTGTTGGGGATTAAAGGACAGACGACAGATCACCTAGAGGAGTGGCTGGTACAAAGAAGAGCTCAAGTGATGCATGCTGTTTGGGGAACACAGGAAATCAGAGCTAGAAAGAATCTTAGAGAGCCTCATATTCAAACTGAAGCCCAGAGAGAGGTGACTGATCCATAAATACAACACTAGTTACAGGAAGTTCATTGGGTCAATGAATTAGCTCACATGTTGTGGAAATTTCATATGGAAAAAGAACCAAGCTAAGGGCTTGTGCATGAACAGAGCTGCTTTTTAAGGCACTGCAATGTTACAAAGACTGTGCTAGTGCCTGCCTTTGCCTTTGCATTTGTGTGTGTCTAGGCCTGACATACATTGCATGGATAGGTATCTAGACTATACTTCAAAATCTCCTGGAATAGGAGATTCCAAAATTGTCTTAGGCAAGCCATACAAGTATTAGCAAATCCAAAAGCCTGGATCCACATCTCCTTTCCTACAGTTTAAGAGTATGCTCTTGAGTTCTTGGGAGTGAGGAATAAAGTTTGTTGACCACTCTTTGAAGACTTATTATTCTTTTATTGAAACTTGTTCTCAAGTCTATTGTTGCCAAGAGTTGTGAACGATCTGAGATTTTACTCTTCTCACAAAGAAATAAGTTGGCCTGTTATTGTTTCACATTGGCAAAAGACATGAGATTCCTGGATCTGAGATGAAAGACTTTATTACTCACAGCCAAGGCAGTAGCCAGATTGTCAGCCTATTTGTGTTGACCCCCTGAACCTTAATTCCCACAGGGTGGGAATGAAGATGGCTAGATGACACCTGCACACAGTGTGTTCCATTATAGGAGAGGAACCCTGAGCTTGGGAACCCAAACATTTTATACATTCCTGCTCTTTGCTCCAGAATGAGACCCTATCTCTATCTTCCA
>NW_007739234.1:73373-73582 GCF_000696425.1 Galeopterus variegatus | reverse complement strand
GAGTACCTATTTTGTGCCAGCTCTGTGTTATGCATTGGGATTGGATGGATAAAAAAAAAAAAAGCATAGACCAGGAACAAGGAGTTCACAGTTTTGGAGCGAAGTCATACATTTAAGAGTGAGAAAGAAAAGGAACTGGAAAAATTTAATAGAGTGAGAAAATCTATGATCTGTTCCTTGAAAACTGAGTAGAAGGAGCAGGAAGTGGA
>NW_007739234.1:69825-70498 GCF_000696425.1 Galeopterus variegatus | reverse complement strand
TATTTCCTTGTCTTATATATTATTATTTCTCTTATATCTTTATTATTTCCTTTGTTATGCTCCATGGGTTGAGCTTTCTCTTCTTTGTCCAGTTTCTTAATGTCGCAAATTAGTTCATTGATTTGAGATCTTTCTACTTTTTTAATATAGATGTTTACAACTATATATTTCCTTCTAAGCACTGCTTTAGATGCATCCCATAAGTTTTGGTACATTGTGCCTCCATTTTCATTCATTTCAAATTATTTTTTAATTGCACTTGCGATTTCTCCTTTTATTGAGGGATTGTCTTATTTCAATCTTTTAAATAGATTCAAACTTGTTTTAAAACCTAATACAGGGTCTATCCTGTATTAGTGCAAATGTTCCATGNGAAAAAATGTGTAAAGGATTGATGTTTATTCTTTAAATGTTTGGTAGAATTCAACAGTGAAGCCAGGTGGTACTGTCCTCCCTTGTCTTTTTGAGAAGTTTCTATTACTTATTAAATCTCTTTGCTTATTATAATCTGCTCATATTTTCTCTTCTTGAGTCAATTTTGATAGTTTGTGTCATTCTAGGAATTTATCCATTTCACATAGGTTATCTAATTTGTTGATATATAATTGTTTATAGTATTCCTTTATAATCCTTTATATTTCTGTGCAATCAGTAGTAGTATCTCCTCTTGCGT
>NW_007739234.1:67333-67711 GCF_000696425.1 Galeopterus variegatus | reverse complement strand
TTTTTTTTTAGAATGTGTCCTTTATTTTTGCATTAGAAAAGTCAAGATGTACATCCATTCCAACAATAAAGTGACAAGAAATTGCAATGTGATTGGTTCTCTCAGGGAGCAGTGGAACCAGGAAAGTGAATCATCTGTTCAGCTCATAGTTCATTATGTTTCAGTTCCATAGGCACTATTTGGTTATATATTTCTTGCCAAAACAGATACCATTAAGTTGTGTATGCTTGTTACAAGCAGCTAGTGTTTTCTCCTAGGAATCAAGAATATTGATATCCTTCCAATGAGTATTAAACAATATACAACTGGCTATTTATTGAATTTTATTGAGTACCTATTTTGTGCCAGCTCTGTGTTATGCATTGGGATTGGATGGAT
>NW_007739234.1:65031-65393 GCF_000696425.1 Galeopterus variegatus | reverse complement strand
TGCAAACAAGGTGTCTGGGGCTATAAAATGTAGTCCATATATTTTTAGCAACAATAAAAACAATGGTAAAAGAATGTAAAGTTTGCATGGTACTTATTTTCTCAAAGAAACAGTCTTTTCATATGTGTTACCTCTTTTGAACTCATAGCAACCAGTGAGAAGTTTCCCTTGTTATTGCTGTTCTCATTTCATAGATAAATTAGCCATGCATTAGAGAACCAAACGTTATTCACTCAAGGTTATACGGCTAGTCTGTAGCAAAATAAGAGAATTAGGGTCAAACTAAAATTTCTGGCTACCAGTCCACCAAAGCACGACGTGTTCATTTAAAATAAAATGCAAAGGTGTTCATTTTTTCCCCC
>NW_007739234.1:64388-64593 GCF_000696425.1 Galeopterus variegatus | reverse complement strand
TTTTTTTTCTATTATCTATTTGATTATTTATCTTATATATCATGATTTCCTTGTCTTATATATTATTATTTCTCTTATATCTTTATTATTTCCTTTCTTATGCTTCATGGGTTTGGCTTTCTCTTCTTTGTCCAGTTTCTTAACGT
Organism: Galeopterus variegatus; assembly: GCF_000696425.1. NCBI lineage: Eukaryota > Metazoa > Chordata > Mammalia > Dermoptera > Cynocephalidae > Galeopterus > Galeopterus variegatus. The sequence continues at coordinate 64,447 of NW_007739234.1, read as the reverse complement.
CGCAAATTAGTTCATTGATTTGAGATCTTTCTGCTTTTTTAATATAGATGTTTACAACT
>NW_007739234.1:59072-59449 GCF_000696425.1 Galeopterus variegatus | reverse complement strand
ACTTTAATATTGTATTGTTGGGTATTTAAGATATTTATAGTTTTCATAAGTGTTTTAATGACCTTAATAAATAAAACTTGATCAGAATTGTTATCTTAGAATAACAATTTACCAGGCCAAAGGGATGAATAATGTAAACGTTCCTACTATAGAGAGACAAACTGCTTTGCAAAGACTATAATAATCTACAGTCCCACTAGTAGTCTGAACTATTTGATCATATTTTCACCGATACAGAAATATCGCTTTTTTTAAAGTCTTAATTTCAAAAAGTTCCCTCCCTACACATAAGGTTGCCCATTTAGAAGCTACTCTTCCCTTATGGGAAAATACACGGGAATCTGACTTGTGGGAATTCAGGTCTGGACGGTCTATGC
>NW_007739234.1:47301-55352 GCF_000696425.1 Galeopterus variegatus | reverse complement strand
GTGCAGAAGAAGCTTTTTAGTTTGATAGAATGTTTTTCCTCTGATCACCTGTACCTTTGGGATCCTATTCATCCCACTCCCAACATTGGACAGATCGTCCTCTAGGTGAAAAAATCAATAAACTGACATGAGATCTAGGTGCTACTTTAGACCCATCATACTTGGCAGATATCTACAGAACGTTCCATCTGACAATCTCAGGATATTTGGTCCTCTCCTCTCATTGGCACATGGAACGTTCTCCAGGATAGACCATGTGTTTGGTCACAAGTCGACTCTCAGCAAATTCAAAGAAATGGGAATTATTCCATGAATTTTCTCAGATCACAGAGGGTTAAAATTAGGAATCAATAGCAAATGAAACTCTGGAAGCTATGCAAACACAAGGAAATTAAACATTCTACCTAATGACAGAGGGGTCCGAGAAGAAATTAAACAGGAGATCGAAAAATTTATTGAAACTAATGAGAATACTGACGCATCCTACCGAAACCTGTGGGATGGGATGCTGCAAAAGCAGCACCAAGGGGGAAATTGATTGTGTGATGGGATGCTGCAAAAGCAGCACCGAGGGGGAAATTGATCACACGAAATGCTTACTTCAGAAGAATGGAAAGATGGCAAGTAGACCACCTAAGACTTCTCTTTAAAGAACTAGAAAAACAAGAACAATCCGTACCCAAAGTTAGCAGATGGAAAGAAATAATTAAGATCGGAGTTGAAGTAAACGAAATAGAATAGAAACCCCCACAAGTCCTGCGTTTTTTATGTCACAATTTTGCATAGCATAGTGATTTTTTAAAAGAACATGTGTGTCATATGTTATAGCAGAACTGAGTAGGTAATAAACATGGTGTCTGCCAAAAAGTATGTGCTTATTAAATTCCGATTAATCAAAAAATTCCACACTTGGTGTTCAGCATTGTTTCAAGAAAAACTGTTATTTGTGGTCCATTTGTGGCATTTTTAAAAAATATTACTTGTGTGCTTCTGTTTTCTCATTACTAGAGATCGTATTAATACCTATCTGATAAGATTGCTGTTGGAAGCAAATGAGGTGGCCACTATAAAATACACAGAAGGGTGCTTAGCTGTAGCAACCACTCAATAAAGGATGTTAGCATTATTGATTTATTTAATGGCTATAACATAAAATAACTTGTTTTCTACACTGTTCTTTTTCATACAATCTTAGTACATTTTGAAGTGATAGTCTTTCTTATAAAATCCACTGAATAACAGCCTGTTTTAGGGAAAAAAGAATCTGATAAAATTTGCTTCCATTTTGTTTGAAAGTATATTCAAACACTTATTTTATCTGTCATATTTTTATGAGAAATAACCAATTTTGTATGTTCCCAGGTGACCGTCGAGAATTGGGACAGAAAGGCTTTAATGGAGTCTTTAGGTGGGATGGGAGAAGTTTTATAATTCTCATGACATCTCCAAGTCTGTGTAACAAACATGAAAAATGTGGCTGATGTCACAGTAAAGAGGAAGGGTGTGTTATTCTCTGAAAGATGTTTGAAACCTTCATATGACTAAATGAAAATGAAAACTCCTGGCAGTTGGGACCAAATGTTTTCTATCTTTACGACCTATACCCCTTCCTCCCTTATTAGAGTGACCATATTTTTGAGAAATAAACAATGCCACATGGTTGGGAAAGGGGACAGAGCTTTGAAATGGGGATTCTCTCAGCCACGTGGAAAGCCTGTTGGAAAGCCACGTGGAAAGCCAACACAAAGAGGGCTTCTACTTAGGTGTAAAATAATACATGGTGATACTTCTATCCCATATATAATGGGGGCAAATATTGTTTTTATTGTGGGGAAGGGGAGGAGATTTATATCTTCTAGAAAAATGATTTTAAGGAAAGAAAATGACCTTTGTTCTTAGAACTGATTTCAAACTTGGCATTGGATTGTGGGTGAGTGACTTTGGGCAAGTTGCTTCACATCTGGCAAGCAAGAGAGTCAAGATTCAAACCCAAGCAGTCTGTTACCAGAGTGTCTGATATAAAATCCTACCTCATTCTACCATTACCACTGAGACTTTTGCATTCTTTTGAAGATGAAAGGAAATCATGAGCAAAAGGTAGTTGGCACAGTGCCTGACATATGGTGAGTGCTCAGGAAATACAAGTGTTGTTATTACAGTAGGGAGCCTCATATTTTGCAGATAATTTTTATGCTATTCTATTTAGATCTCCTATCTTTAAACAGATGATAGATAGATAGATATTGTAGATAGGTAAATGATACAGATAAAGAGAAACACATACACCAAACAGTCTGGGACAGGCATCTGGTCATAGAATTATAAATAATAGAGGCAACTGGATGATTGTTGGACAAAACCTAGTTTTACTGTTCTGTTTTTCTCATTTAATGTCTCCAGGCATTTGATATTAAGTCTACACACAATTGCATTGTTTTTTCATATAGACATAGGCAAGTGCTCCAGGTGAGTGCCAATCAGTTTCTGGAGCATGAGATAAGTGATCATGTTCATGCCCACAATCACCTGCATCTCAGTACTTTGCTCTCCTGACAGAAGCCTGATGCTGTGTCTATTCCCACATAGTGCCATCAGAGACATGCTGTTATTCCAACAGACAGCATCCTTGGGAACGTTCAGTGTCGCACTCCCTATGCCATCCTAACGAGCAGCAGGCGATCTCGATGGCCTCTTCTGGGCATGCCCTTTCAGATTTTGCTGGGCTCATACAAGCACAACCTACACACACACTGATTCACAGAATTTCTCCCCCAAGCAGCCCTCTGACCCTTCAATTTTGAATCAAGGTATTTCCCCCCTCCAATTGCAAGGTAGGAGTTTTACTCTTTTATATAGCCAGTACTGGCACTAGTTACTCTGTTGAGTTATTTAAAAGGTTATTTACCACTCCTGCTGGCTTGAGAGCCCCCAAAATATTGTCTCTGCCTTGCAGTGATTTAACACACAAAGGCAAAGCATTTTGCCCACATGTCAGCCTGGAGAGACACACTTCTGCCAGATTTCACTGGCTCCCTCTGAATCCCCAGTCATATTCATTGAGACTGAACCTAACAGCCTTTTTTGTAAGAAGCTATGCCAGATTCTCTCTTATAATGCAGAAATGCTGGCTTGTACCTCATGGAGGAATACTTTGGGTAATATACAATGATGTTCTGTATTACTTTGCAAGTCAACCAGTAGATTTTTAAAAAATGAAGTTTGAGTTTAAAGTGTTCCATTTCTAAAGACATCATAAAAGATTCCATTTTTTATAAGTGCAACACAGATCTTGCCAAATTTTAAAGTCATCTTTATAGTTCTGATAAACATAAAAAGAAAAGAATCAAATGTAAATATTAATGTAAAGTAAATGGTTAAAAAACAAATGTCCTTGGCATTTCTTGGGCATATTTAAAGCATTTTAAATTGGACTTGTAAGGTGTTCATTGAAACTGTACCCAGAGTGTCACTGACAAGAAGGCAATGTCAGATTCTCACTAAAACAAAGTATGTTCTTATCTCATCTTTCAAAGCCATTGGCAATGGCTGCCTGGTGAATTTTGTCAGGTTTTGATCATCAAAATCATCCCAGCTTCCTCTTTCCTCTTAGTTCTGGCTGTTAGTTTTGCTCATCTTTCTCTGTTACTTCTGGACTGTATCTTTTCCATCTTGCTACTGAGCTATGAAAGGTCCCTTCCTGCCTTCAACTTCTTTACACCTTGCACTAGCTCACATTTTCCCCTGTATACATCTCTGCTTTCCCACTGCCACCAGTTTGGAGACGTGTTTGTGGGTGGAGGCAGGCCCCCCATCTCTGTTCGATGTGGTGCACTGTGGTTTCTGCTAGGGTGGTGTCCTTAGCTGATGGGAGAATCATTTCAACAGCTGGAAACTTGGCTGGTGGAATTGCCCATCCAGGGTGAGAGTGTACTGCCAACCCCTCACAGGGCCCTCAGCTGTGTAATAGTTTAAGCCCCAAAGGAACAATTAAGTAAAATGAGATTGCCCCCCATGAGACTGCCCCCAAAACTGCAGACAAATAGTCACTCAGTGTGTTCCCCTGAATGGAAAAATAAGGGCCCTGAGATTGGACATGGAAATGACCCCCAGCCCCACCACAAAGGATACAAAAAGAGGGAGGGAGCCTGGCCGAGAAGTAGGGGCTGAGTGGTTCATGGCTTTGATCTTGCCTTCCCAAGATCCATATCCCTTTCCATCTGTTTCCAAGGTGTTGAACTGGGAAACTAAAAAGCACTATTTCCTATCCACTCACTCTTGAGGGTCTGCAGACTGGCCTCTATCATCTTCTGCTGAGTCTGCCTCTAAAGCTGCCTACAGACCTTCCATGCCAGACCTGAGAGGCAAGTTTTCTCCAGGTCTCATTCTTCTGTAAACTCAGTGCTGAGCACCGAGTAGCATGGGGGTTCCAGCTGTCCTGCTGTGTTAGCTCAACTTGCTGTCACTTTTCAGATGAAGGTGAAAATTCTTCATATGGCTCAAAGAACTCCATAGGAACCCTCTTTCCCTCACCTTCTGTAGGTCCCTTGAATGAGCCATGCTCTATCCATCCTCAAGACCTTTGCAGGTGATGTTTCTTCTGCTTTAGATGCTGTTCCTCCCCATCTTTACCTGGCTACCTCCTACTTGTCTTTTAGGTCTCTGCCTTCTTTCCTGGGGTGGTCTTCTCTGACATGCAAGTCTAAATTATGCCCATTTGTTTTACTTGTTTATAGAAATGTATTATTTCCCTTTGCTTTATTAATCACAGTTTGTGATCATTCACTGCATATGTTCCATATATATTCATATATATAGCCAAGAGTAGTAAAAAATATGACGGGTGCACTAGAACCAGAGGCAGGAGTGCTAACACTTGCTAACTGTGGCATTTTGAGCATTTCACATAACATTTTTGAGACCAAGCTTTAACACTTACAAAATGAGGCAAGTAATAGCACACAACAGACACAGAATCAGAATATTTTGTGGGACTCAGAGGTGGAGAGAGCATCCAGAAGTGAGCAAATCAACAGAAGTGACCAAATCAGAGGCAGGGGCCATGTTTAATTTCTCTTGCATCCTAGTGTCTGACACAAGGAAAAAGTTCAGTACATGTTTGATGAATGAGATGGTCTTCACTCATTTGATAAATGCATGCCAAATTCAAAGTCACTCATTCATTTCCATCTCCCATGTCCCCCAACTCCCACATTGGCCTTTGTCATATGCCTGAACATGCTGCACTCTCTTCTGCCAAAGGGCCTTTGCTTGGGCTTTCCTGTCTCCCTGGACCTGCCTTGTCATTCTATTCATTCTTCAGATATCCACTTATGCATCACTTCCTCAGCCCAGACTTTTAAAAACAAGATTAGGTAATAAGTTCTAAAAGAAAACACCACCATTCATATCATATTTAAATGTGCGTGTGTGCGTGCATGTGCGTGTGTGTGTGTGCATGCGTGTGTGTGGGTTTGTGTATGTGATTGGTATCTATCTCCCCCTCAGGAAGCTCTGTTTAGCTCACCATTGTATCTGCAGTGTGTACCACTGTGGGTGGCAAATAGAAAGGATTGAATCGATATTGTTGAGAAAGAAAGTCTTGGGGTCACAAAGAAAGAGATGTCATTTTGAGTCTTTGGCTCTATCCCTGGGGTAATCACAGAGAGTGGAGAGCTAGAAAGGTACTTGATGGAAGTGGGAGGGGGGCACAGGAGGCTCCCAGGGACTTTACATTTCCTGCAAGAAGGATTTCTCAAATTGGCCTCTCAAATTGGCCTATGGGAGAAGGCATGAACTGTGTTGCCCTGGGGGTAGCCACCTACATTTTCTAACTCATCTTTTATATGTTCACTAAACAATAAAGCATAATTATCAATAATAACTCCTACAGAGCCTGCAGCAACAATGAAAATCCAATGACTTGCCCCTTTTGAAAGGATGAGAGCTTTTCTTTCAAAAGCTTGGGCTAACACCCAGGTTAGCACCTAATTGTCTCTTCACAACGGAAAATGAAACGGTTACCATGACAACTCAGTGAAGAGTTCAGACATCGAGTTTTTGTGGTTTTTTTTTTTTTTTTTTTTTTTTTTTGACATAAAGCTGCTGACTTTGACTTAGCTGAGACCCTATATGCATGTTGTTTCTGCAGTTCTGATCCCTTTTGGAGTTTTGGAGAATTATCCACACATATTTGAAAAACCCACCTTCATTAGGAAGTGGAAAAGATATCCATAAAATGGTTAAGCAAAAGAATTGTGTGTAAATTGCTGTCTCTCCACAGCCCAGAAAATACCTAGGCTCATATACGGAATGCTTATGATTTAAAAAATTCCTAGACAAAGGTCTATTGTTTCATCTGACTCCTAAAATGAAACCACATCAAACTTTGATATAATTCTAAGAAAAATAGATGAAAGAGTCTTAACAAATAATTTTAAAGGTAAATTCTCTATTCAATCTTGGCTTATGAGATCACCGTTATATTTTTTATGGAAAGGAAGAGAAATAAAACACAAAAGATCTCCTCTATAGTGTACTCAGTGATGTCTATAGAGAAGTCAGGAATGCACATCAGAGAACCTGCACAGGAAGGTCCTGGGAAAGTTATTCTCATTTCCACATAACTACATGTTTATCATCTTTAATGCAGGGATCATCATCTTCGCGGTCTTCATAGGGCTACTGAGATGACCACACAGGCATCTCGAACAATATCGAAAATGGAGTGTTCCCTTTACAACCTGCCTCTCCGTGAATTTCCCTTTTCTCAGGAACTGTTACTTCCACCTACCTGGTTGCACAAATTGGAACTTAAGGGTCATTCTTTAATATTTGCCAATCCTGCACATTTTACACTTTATACCCAGTTACTCAGCTGGCTAATATTACCTGTAAAATATTTCTGGAATCTATTTCCTTCTCTCCCCACGGCACCCACCCTCATCTTGAACATGTTAACCAGTTAATACACCTAAAGCACAGAGAGCAGTGGTTACTATCTGCAAGTTCTAAAATTTTAGCTATTATTACTATTATTACCATCACTCTCACATTGTGCCAGGGGTGTCAAACTAACATCCCAACAGTTTCACTGCATCTATTCTTGCTTCCCTTCAAACAACTCTGCACAGAGCAACCGGAGTGATCTTTGTGAAAATTGCACATCAGATCACGTGGCCCCCTGTGAACCATCTTTCAAAGACTTCCTTCCCATTGTACCCAGCCTGGCTACATTTCCTATTTACTAGCTAGTCTCTCTTGAAGATGATTTATCTACACTGACATTCTTGGGTGCTCCAAGCTCATTTCCAGCACACCCCATTTTCTCTGCCCAGAATGCTTCTTTTTTTTTTCTTCTTGAGTTCTTCACCCAGATAACTCCTAAATCATCTTTCAGGTTCAACTTCCACTCATTTTCTCTGACAGAGCTTACATGACCTCACACCGTTTCACCAATTATGCTCTCTCACAGAAGCCTGTTCTTTTTATTTACAGTACATATTATAGTTGTTTATTGTCTTTGTCATTATGGATTCACTTATCTCAATTTCTACTTTCTAGAATTTAAGCTTCATGATGGCAGGGGTACACCTATCAAAAAGGAGGACTTCAAAAAATATTTTTGAAAAATAAGGAACTCTAAAGTAAGATACACATATAAACATCCTAATGAGTAAAAGTGACTCTCTTTTTGAGATGTAAATATGCTTTGCATAGATTTAGGTTTTTAAAGTAAATACACATAGAGAATAGTAATTCAAAATCCTGACTTTCCAAAAAAGCTGTGTGACTTGCACAGGGGCCTAGCACTCAGGGACAAAGCTAAGATGAAAGCTGAGGTCTTTTGACTCTAAAGCTCATTCTGCTACACTGATACTTTTTTTTTTTTCCCCCATTTTGTCTTTTTTTTTTTTACTGACTGGTAACGGGATTGCAACCCTCAGTGTCGCGCCCGTACCGGACCAGGACCGGCAACGGGATCGCAACCCTCAGTGTCGCGCCCGTACCGGACCAGGACCGGCTACGGGATCGCAAACCCCGGGGCTGCGCCC
>NW_007739234.1:43333-46472 GCF_000696425.1 Galeopterus variegatus | reverse complement strand
GCGAGGTGCGGGCGCAGCACCGAGGGTTGCGATCCCGTTGCCGGTCCTGGTCCGGTACGGGCGCGACACTGAGGGTTGCGATCCGTTGCCGGTCACGAAAAAAGACAAAAAGGAAAAAAAAAAATTCAAAAATTCTGATTCTTTACTGCAGGTTTCACATTTGTGTGTGTTTTATATTTAAGTCAATATTCCCTACTAGGAATAATGAGCAAACCTCCTCCACACACAGTGGAAACTGCATCCAATTTCCTTGCTAAATCCAACTTCTTGTCAGGAGAAAGCAGTGTTGCTATCTTTTCCTTTAACTGTGTACACGCTTACACACAGGCACATGCCCCAGATGATAAAAGGCATGCTTGAGCAGGCAGACCAAAAAAGATAAAAAATAAATAATATGCAAATAGCATGTAAACATTGTCTGAAGTATAAACAGATTTCAATATCCAGTGGGTCTACTGACATGTGGTTATGATACAGAACTGACTAATTTGAGAAAGTCAAGAGTAGAACAAAGAAACAAGGTGTAGAGGAGGACAGGGGAATTTAAGCCACATCAGGAAGATAAGTTGGAATCCTCTGAGTTTCAGGTTAGTGACCTGGTATCTATTATTCTTTTTATGGGGGGACAGGACTTCTTCCCTCTCAGTCCACTTTCTAGCTGTTAAGCTTATATGTAAGATGGAATAAAAAGAGAGAACATTTGGCAATTCCAAAAAAGCAGAGATTCTTGGCCCAAAATAATGCATAAAGAGATATGCTAAAAGGAGCCCCAGCCCTGCAGTGGGAAATGTCTGGCCCCTTTACAGACACATGGAATGGATATGAAACATGAAATACCTGTACCGGAAGGATGGGGACAAGGGGCTGACACCCTGGGGAGGTGAGCCAAGGATTTACTCCCCAATGACAAGAAGACAGGCAGTCTTAGAGGTGGCCTCAAATGGAAAGACCATGCCTGTCAAGGATTTGAGGGGATGAGTTGACCAGGGAAGAGGACAGCAAACTTCCTGGGAAAGAACAAACTCAGAAATGTGGCTGTCACCTTAAAGAACAGACCATTTTATTCCTCTTTCTGGGTCCTGGAAAGTTTGACTGGCTAGTTACAGGGTGTTTAATAATGAACTATTCTTCCACCATGACTCTGTAGCACAGGCCTTGCATTCTGGATTCAGGACCAGCTTCCCTTGCCCTGGTGGTCAGAAAGGATGCCAAATTTGCATTAAGACTTAGGACTAACAGGTAGATTCATGGTGTAGGGATGAAACCGTTGCACTCAGGCATCTAAAAACCTAAATTCTAGTTTCCTCTCTGTCACTTAATATTTGTGAGAATTTGGACAAGGCCATTCGTAAACCTTTTTGTGCCAATGTATTATCTTCACATCGCCTTTGAGCCTCAGAAACATATGTCTCCTTTCTCAAGCTAATGACATTTTTTTCATTTTGATATAATTCATGGTCTCCATATCATGCCATTAACTGAGGAAAGTTAAGCCATGTTTGGGAAAACACTGGAATTTTGAAATAATTATTATATGTACTAACAATGCATAAAAGTTATAAATGATTGTATGTTGATTATTTTGTGAGCATTATGTGCAATAATTTATTCACACCTTGTATAAAAAGTACTAATAAAATATAAAACCTCGGAAGCAGTGTGTTATGAATGTTGTGCTTCACCGTGCAGAGGGATTCTGCCCTCAGGACTGGGGGATTTATTCCTGCAGCTGCCAGGAAGGTCATCGGCTAACAGCTCTCAGCTGGTAGACCCCTGGGAATTGCTGTGGCTGCAGAGGCTCATCTTACCTAAGGTTATGTCCCCTTTCCCAGGGCAGCCTGTAGGCAATCAATGGGAGATGCTGGGGTGTAAAGGCCCCGTCTCTTGCCTCAAGTGGGGACAGCTCTGTAGGGCAGCTTCAGAGCTCCCTGAGGGGTGCCAGCTGAGCCCTGATGAATCGGCCTCACAGCCCAACTTCTCCCTCCACCCAATCCTGTTTCTTAACCTCTGCCCACAAGTGCTGATACCAAAGGCATTCCTGAATAAACCTCCTGCACTGTGTGCCCCAGGAGTCCAACCTGGCCTGGAGTATCAGAACCCTCATGGGCATTCCAGTTCTAGTCAAAATTAAGAATTTTAAAAATATGATTTATTCTATAACTCCCTTTCTAGCTCTTACCTCAAAGATGAGCTGAGCACCCTACATTTGGAGCAGCCGTGGAGCAAAGTCAGCAGACTTCGGACATGACGCCCCCTATCCCCAGAGCTTGCTGCTTCTCCACTCCCGTGCCCGTCTATGAACTGCGGCTCCCCCCTTTCACTCTTCATAACCAGGTATATGTAAGTATGCATGGTACGTATGTTTTTCCCAAATTTTTATTTTGAAAACTTACAAATTTTCTGAAACTTTAACATAGAACAGAGAACGTCTGTGCGTCCTTCACCCAGATTCACCATGTGTTCACATCCTGCCATAAACGTTTTCTCTTTTCACTCTCTCCTTTTGCTAAACTATTTACAAGTCACACACATCCCGATACTTCACAGTCTTTTACTTCTGTGTGTGACAACTAGGGAAATGGACATTTTCCTACATAACTATGACAACATTATGATATCTAAAGAAATTTAACAATAATTTCATAATGTTATCTAATGATACAAAGCTAAGTTCCTGCATTTTTACAAAAGTATCTCATAGTATTTTTCCCCATCTGAAGTCCATTGCATTTGGTTCTGTCTTTTTAAACTTATAGTCTAGAACAATTTTCCTGCCTTGGTTTTTTTTAAAGAGTTTTATTGAGGTATATTCAATCAGCAATAAGCTGAACATATTTAAGGAGTAAAATTTGGTAGTTTTTCACATGTATACACCAGTGAAATCATCACATCACTATAATCAACAGTTACCATGTGCATCTCCTCCAAAAATTTCCTTGTGCCCTTTTTAAATTCCTCCCCCTCATTCCTTTCCACATCCCCCCAGCCCCAAGCAATCACTGATCTGCTTTGTATCACTGTAAATTGGTTTGCATTTTCTAGAGGTTTATATAAATAAAATCCTATAATATCTACTCATTTTCTGTCTGGCTTCTTTCATTCAGCACAATTATTTTGAGATTCAACCACATAGTTGCAT
>NW_007739234.1:40105-41579 GCF_000696425.1 Galeopterus variegatus | reverse complement strand
AGTTTACTTATTTGTTTTTTTGGATATGGATATCATTCTAGCACCATTTGTTAAAAAGGCTTTCCTTTCTCCACTGAATTGCCTTTGCACCTTTGTCAAAAACAATTGTCCATTTATGTGTTTATATCTGGGCTCTCGATTCAGTTTCAGTGATCTATTTGTCTTTCTTTATACAAAACCCTGCTGTTTTGATTCCTATAGCTTTTTAATAACACTTGAAATCAGACAGCATTAGCTCTCTGTAGTAGATTGAATAATGTCCCCTCCAAACTCATTGAAGTTGGAATGGGTCCCCCAAGTTTTATGTATTAGAGACTTAGCCCCTACTGTGACTGTTAAGAGGGTGGGAAATCCTATTATGGTAACTGAAAGGTGGAGCCTCAAAGAGGTGATTAGATTGTAGGACTGTGCAATAGTAAATGGATTAAAAATAGTGGTCAGGGGTGTGGTTCTGAGGGCTTTAAAAGAAGAGGAGAGTCTGTCTTGCTCTTTCTCTTTTGCTGCTCTCTCTGCTTCTACCATCTGTAATGTGAGAATCCTGGGTCACTGTTGCCACCANGATCCTGGGACCCTGGGTGCAGGGACAGCTGTGGTTATATACGTTTCTTGAGCAGGCATGCGAGCCTTTATTGGCCTTGTTTGTATCCAGGCAGTTACCCACACTGGGGAGCTTCATAAAACAGGTGAGGGGCTTCAGAGCAGGGTTACAGACACAGGAAATGTGGCTAGGAGCTTTCTGCAAACCAAGCTGACAGCTTCTCACACACACAGGCAAAACTGACAGTCTCTAACCGCAGAGTTACAGAGGCCAGAGAAACAATTAACTGTTAACCCTTAACACACACTTAGGTGTCCCTTACAAGCAAGCACATTTTAGCTGTAAAGTTAATCAAAAAGGAGGGGGATAAAACATTTACATTTTGGGGTCCACTTCAATACTACAGTTTTTTTATCCATTCACCTTCCAGAAGACACTTGGTTTCCAGTTTTGGAAATTACTGTTGTGAACATTCACGTACAAGACACGTTTTTCAATTCTAAAGGGTAACAAAACTTCAGACACGTTTTTCAATTCTAAAGGGTAACTTCCTAGGAGAGAAATGGCTAACTCATAGGGTATATGTATCCTTAGCTCATTAAGAAACTGCCAAATTATTTCCCAAAATGGTGTTACCATTTTGTATTCTTATCAGCAGTGTATGGGAGTTCCAGCTTTTTTTTTAAAAAAAGTTTTTAATTATTTAATATTTAGGTAGAAAATTATTTTCTCAACATAAAAAAGAAGGAAAAAACAACAAATTGAATTTAAAGCCAGTCGATAAGGATCAAATTAAATATGCAAAGATTAACATCCTTAATGCCTAAACAACTCTTAAAAATGAATTAGAAAGGGGCCGGCCCGGTGGCGCACTGGATAGTGCGCCACTTGGGAAGCGCGGCGGCGCTCCCGCCCGAGGGTTCGGATCCCACATAC
>NW_007739234.1:38284-39143 GCF_000696425.1 Galeopterus variegatus | reverse complement strand
CAGTAACTAGTGATATTGAACAAATTTCATATGGTTATTTGCCATTTGAGTATCTTCTTTGGTAACATGTCTGTCCAAATCTTTTGCCCAATTGTTTTTTGTCAGGATGTTTTGATGAAGCCCAATTTATCAATACTTTTTTTATATATTATGCTTCTGGTGCAATATCTTAGAGATCTTTGCCTAACCCGGTCACAGATATTTTCTCTTATTGATTCTACAATTTTATAGTTTTAGGTTTTATGATTAGATCTATAATCCATTTTATGTTAATTTTCATATATGGTACTAGGTATGAATCTAAGTTTACTTATTTGTTTTTTTGGATATGGATATCATTCTAGCACCATTTGTTAAAAAGGCTATCCTTTCTCCACTGAATTGCCTTTGCACCTTTGTCAAAAACAATTGTCCATTTATGTGTTTATGTCTGGGCTCTTGATTCAGTTTCAGTGATCTATTTGTCTTTCTTTATACAAAACCCTGTTTTGATTCCTATAGCTTTTTAATAACACTTGAAATCAGACAGCATTAGCTCTCTGTAGTAGATTGAATAATGTCCCCTCCAAACTCATTGAAGCTTGAATTGTGTCCCCCAAGTTTTATGTATTAGAGACTTAGCCCCCACTGTGACTGTTAAGAGGGTGGGAAATCCCATTATGGTAACTGAAAGGTGGAGCCTCAAAGAGGTGATTAGACTGTAGGACTGTGCAATAGTGAATGGATTAAAAATAGTGGTCAGGGGTGTGGTTCTGAGGGCTTTAAAAGAAGAGGAGAGTCTGTCTTGCTCTTTCTCTTTTGCTGCTCTCTCTGCTTCTACCATCTGTAATGTGAGAATCCTGGGTCACTGTTGCCACCA
>NW_007739234.1:37454-38248 GCF_000696425.1 Galeopterus variegatus | reverse complement strand
CTTTGTTCTTTTTTTCAGAGTTGTTTTAGCTATGTTCTCTGCATTTACATATGAATTTCAGCATTGGCTTGTCAATTTATATGAGAAGTCTGTTGGGGTTTTGATTGCTATAGGATTGAATTTACAAAATAATTGGGGAGAATTAACATCTGAACAACACAGTCTTTCAACCCATCAGCAAGGCATCCCTCTACTTATTTGGGTTTACTTTAATTTCTCTTGACAATATTTTATAGTTTTTCATATAAGGTCTATCATATTTCGTTGTTTTTCAAGACATTTGATTTTTTGTAAGATCCCAGGCCCATGCCATTGTCTTATAAATATCCTACATTCTGTATTTGTTTGTTTACTCTTACTTAAATTCAGGTCAAATGTATTCATCAGGAATATTTCATGGGTAGTATTGTAGGCAACTAACTGCATCCATTCAGGAGAATCACANTGCTATAAACTACAATATGGATTTTCCTAAGGTATGTTATTACTATTTACAGAATCCTTTTCCCCCCAAAAATACTCCCCTTAAACTGTCTATGCAGCATTTTTTACAGAGGGCATCGTTAACTTGCTCTATTATAGCGATCGCTCTAAAAATTGACTGTGGGTCAATTTTACTGGATTTCATATATCCCTGCTGCTGGGAACTCTTGCTACAGTTACCTTTCTTTTTTTTTTTTTTCCTTTTTGTCTTTTTTACTGACCGGTAACGGGATCGCAACCCTCGGTTTTTCGCCCGTACCGGGGACTGGCAACGGGATCGCAACCCTCGGTGTTGCGCCTGCACCACGCTC
>NW_007739234.1:33581-36573 GCF_000696425.1 Galeopterus variegatus | reverse complement strand
TAAAACATTCTCTACTCAAAAGATACATAGTGAACATTTATTGGGGGTCTTAATACTGTGTTCTCAAAATTTATCGGAAATTTGTTGAACTTGGTTTATAATATTCACTGAGATTGAGCAAAGCTTGGTGCTTCAAAGATTCATTTTAGGTCTTAGACTGTGTTTATATGGATGTACACACATGTATCCATTTTTCCTTCACGCAGCCATAAGGAATATCTTTTCATGCACATGAACTTGGGAATTATAGAGAAACATCACAAACAGTGTTCATCCTTAACAGCTCCGGCTCAGTGACTATTCTATGGTTTAAGTCCATAGTGATCCAGCAGTAGACGAGACACACACCTGGGAGCAGAATGGTTTCTCCAAGCATCAGTTGGTTGCTTAGTTGGAGAGAGATCTGGAGAAGTGAGTGCTTTCCTATAGCTTCCAGCCTAGTTCATATATTGAGACCGGTGCCCCTACTCTCATTGATCAAGAGTATCCCACAAGGACCAGCTAAATGTCAAGTTTTCCTGACGTTCCAGGCAGAGTACAGTTTTCCCTTTACTATCATTACTGTAATTAATAGTATATGTGTCTGTCTCCTCTCCCCTGCCAGCCACCACTACACTGGACTGTGAAGCTCTCCAAAGCATATGTAATTCATTCTGAAAATCCAACCCCTTACATTAATGACTAGCAAAGTGATGGACACTCACTCAATATTTATTTGGAAAAAAAATAGGAATGAATTCTTATTGAAAAAAAATGAGGAAATTCTTATCTTTTTCTCTTTGTCTTGACAAGTCACAATTCTATTCTTCCTCAGTGGTAAATGATATCAAATGAAACCCTTTCTCCTCTTCCAAAAACCTGTTCTGGCTGCTTGAATTCCTTTATTTTTCTGAGGACCAGACTGGGTAAAGAGCAACATATGCACATCACACATGAACCCTGCCTGGATGTTTATATTCAGCAATTTTATTTCCCTTGGTTTCTACCCAAGGTGCTCTGACACCACAAAAGCATGACCCAAGTATCACTATTTCTTGCATACTTTCTTATTTTTTTCCCCAATTCTGACTGTTTCCTATTTTCTTAACATTTTAATCCTCATTTGGGGAACTACAGTGACTTCAGAGAGGGAGAACTCCAGAGTAACACTATCTGTACAACAAGGGAATTTTGGACTCTACAACACTCTGGTCATCATTTCTGTTGAGGATGGGGGAAGCATGGAAAATAAGCTCTATTTTCCAAGCACAAACTTGCTGTTCCTTTGGCATTCATTACCTGGTTAGCCACATTAGTTTGTATAAAAACACTGCAGATTTTCCTCTGTTGATTTAAAAATATCTTTGTACTTCACCCAAAATAAATACTTATGTTTTCAGTAGCATAAGTATTCAAGTGGCCACAGTCAATGTGAATTGACTTGCCAGCTCAATTGCTAGAGATTTATGCCCATTTTCGGTGGCCTAATACTTCAGTTGATAGGTATATTCTGATATTTTAAGGCACAATCTGAAAGCCCCAATTATTTCATTTGTTTTTCTAGGACCTCTCTTGACCACTTTTTCTACATGCTTCACTTTTTGAATGACATTCCTGAGGGAGGTGGTAATTTACACTTTTAAGTGGAGGCATCAAGTTGCTTGACTCAGGTATAAATGAATACTGATGTTCAGAGAGATGGAGTTCAACCTCCCTGCTACGGTGTGCATAAAACACTACCTGCTTTCTCTCTGTCTGCCACTGCACTCTTAGTACCAGTCATTTTGTATGTTCCAGGGAATGCACATTTAATCACATATACAAGCTCACACACAGGCATGCACACACACACACACACAGTTTTACTTATGGACAAAAACAACATCTAAAGTAAAGACATGTACCATGCACTGGAGAACCGCCAAATGATATCTCTTCAATGAGTTAATATGCCAAGTGTCGTGCTACGTGTGCTTACATTTATCACTTTTAATCATCTGAAATTATGTTATCATTCTCATATTATGGGTTGGTAAGCTGAAGTTCTTTATATAACGTGGATATAGTCACATAGCGTGAAAGTGGTGGAACCCAGATCTGTCCTACCCATGGTTTCTTTATAAAGAAACCATGAAAATGGATACATTTATTTTTGGATTATTCCACACATCCAAAATTTCTGAACGGGGCATGGATAAACAGAATTCTATTCAGGATGAGAAACTGTTTCTTCAGTTAGAAGCCAAATGGTGCTTGGGGAAAGCANTATTCAAGTGGCCACAGTCAATGTGAATTGACTTGCCAGCTCAATTGCTAGAGATTTATGCTCATTTTCGGTGGCCTAATACTTCAGTTGATAGGTATATTCTGATATTTTAAGGCACAGTCTGAAAGCCCCAATTATTTCATTTGTTTTTCTAGGACCTCTCTTGACCACTTTTTCTACATGCTTCACTTTTTGAATGGCATTCCTGAGGGAGGTGGTAATTTACACTTTTAAGTGGAGGCATCAAGTTGCTTGACTCAGATATAAATGAATACTGATGTTCAGAGAGATGGAGTTCAACCTCCCTGCTACGGGGTGCATAAAACACTACCTGCTTTCTCTCTGTCTGCCATTGCACTCTTTGTACCAGTCATTTTGTATGTTCCAGGGAATGCACATTTAATCACATATACAAGCTCACACACAGGCACGCACACACACACACACACAGTTTTACTTATGGACAAAAACAACATCTAAAGTAAAGACATGTACCATGCACTGGAGAACCACCATATGATATCTCTTCAATGAGTTAATATGCAAGTGTTGTGCTACGTGTGCTTACATTTATCACTTTTAATCATCTGAAATTATGTTATCATTCTCATATTATGGGTTGGTAAGCTGAAGTTCTTTATATAACGTGGATATAGTCACATAGCGTGAAAGTGGTGGAACCCAGATCTGTCCTACCCATGGTTTCTTTATAAAGAAACCATGAAAATGGATACATTTATTTTTGGA
>NW_007739234.1:29869-32581 GCF_000696425.1 Galeopterus variegatus | reverse complement strand
TCCAAAAATAAATGTATCCATTTTCATGGTTTCTTTATAAAGAAACCATGAAAATGGATACATTTATTTTTGGATTATTCCACACATCCAAAATTTCTGAACGGGGCATGGATAAACAGAATTCTATTCAGGATGAGAAACTGTTTCTTCAGTTAGAAGCCAAATGGTGCTTGGGGAAAGCAGAAGTTCATTCGTGGTCTCTTTTCAGTTATGAAATCCTCAGTGTCTAATGGTCGTAACAACTGGCAAACCTACACCTAGGTGATAATAAAGAAGTCCCATCCCCAGATCCCACCCAGTGGGAACTTCTCTTTTTCTGTGATGCCCACAAGGCATAAAAGTGCATTTTCAAACCAATAAACCATTTGGAGATTGGCTTGTATAATAGATTAAATTTTGTACTCCAATATACATCTATGGCTATATCTACATCCTGAATCTTTGAAATTGATCTTATTGGAAAAAGAGTCTTTGCAGGTGTAATTAAGTTTTGTGGTTTTAACTTGCATTTCTGGAACTGATTTCATACGTCTAAACCTGCAGATTCCGCCTCCAGCCATCCCAAAGAACAGAGCCACATGCTTCATCTCATCCTTGGGTTAACAGTTGATAATTCTGAACTTTGAGGTAGACGTGGCTATCTTAATGGCCAATACAGTGTATAAACATGGATGTACCAACTTAGTATTGTACATAATGTCAATGTGCTTGTTATTAGCATCTGCCCACACAATCATCCCAAGAACAATGCAATCATATTTGTTCAATTTAATCTTAAAGAGAGCTTTTGATTCTCATGGATAGGGGATGATGGGTGACATGTCTTTTTCTTTCTTGACCTCAGTTCTGTAACATAAAAGGGTTGTATCTGTAACATAAAAGGGTTGGTCCACAACGGTGGTTTTTAAATCTAGCATGCACAGAAGTTACTCGTGAATTAAAATAAAAATGAAAATTCATTTATAGCCCCTTCATTAGTTGAGTGGGTCTAAACTGAGACTGGAATTTTGCATTTTTAATGATCCCCATAATTTCTTGACTGGTGGTCCTTGAATCATATTTTGAAGGAAGCTGGCCTAGATACCCTAAGGTTTCTTCTAAATTTGATATTCTGTGAAAAAGTTGTATGATATTGATGTTGCTCAGGTCTTTATGCAATTCTATAAATAGTGGGTGCTTAATAAATCATTGATGGTCACTTTCCTTTGTTTGGGACAGTCATCTTTTATCTACCTTGAACTACCCTTAAAAGGTCCAGAAAAGAGAGGCAGCCATTGATTGATTGATTGATTGGTCAGTTTCCTGATTTCCATTAAGTGTGATCTGACGTATTTTACTCTGCTCTCTTCCTCTGTTGCTGATTTAATTTCACTTTCTGAGCCTAAGTGTCCTTGGTGTATAATTATTGTGAAATAATTGCACTAATCAAAATAATGCAGAGGAAAGGTTGAATACAGCACTTGGTATTTAGAAAATGGTCAATAAATAGTAATTCTCATTTCTCTTATTCTTATTTAGAAGAGAATGACAGTCTCTCTCTCCCCTTAGCTGTTACAGCTTGCTTTCAATCTTCTGCTCATGCCCCTCTGACGGATTACAAACAGAGAAGAGAAGAACCAATTTAGTCTGTAGAGGGCTAAGGCTTTGCATGTTCCAAGGGGAGGAGACTGACATGGCCAGGGCTTACTTGACAGTGCTGCAGACCTGGCCCATGGGATTTACTCTTTGGGGCTTTGGAAAGAACCTTTCATTAAATACAGTGGTGATTTATTAAAGCAGCTAAAGGAATAGGCATGGTCTTCCCAGGTTCGGGGGTTCTGCCAAAAAATAAAAAAATCTTGCTCTTCTGCCTCAAATTTGACTATACATCTTATTTAGGTTTTTGCCAAAAAGCAAAACAAATTTCTTTTTTTTGATGAATTTTAGCATCAATTTTTACCTACTTCTCTCCTTTTATTGAAATACTTGCCTTTGATGTCCCTGTAGTTGGAGGGTCACAACCAGGCATAAGCTGGGCTTGTCTTTAGCCAACCTCTTTTGTGCAAATGGGTAGGTTTACAGAGCTAGCATTAGTTACAATTGAGGTCATTGTGAAGGGATCCTCATAGAAGGACCCCTTCACTGACTTCCCACTTCATTGTCAGAGGAAAGGGGAAGAAAGAAAGGTAGCAAAAAGAGGTAAATTTCCAGTTTTCTTAAGTAGTAGAGCTGACCACAAATAAAACATGAACGTGGGTAACTGAGATTATTTTCTGATACAGAATTGGGAGTAACGTTCGGCACAGTATTTCACATGAGCAGTAACAATGCATGTTGCTGTATTTAAGCACTTCCTGTGAGCCACGCACTGTGCTCTGTGCAACATGCTTTATTCATCAGCTTGTTTCAGTGACACCATACCATTTCCTCAGGCAAGATGCATAGATGCAGAAGATAGAACCAAGTTCACATAGTGAAGGAGCTGAAATCCAGATCCAGGCCTTTTCTGTTCCAAAGCTCATGTCTCAACCTCTTCACTGGACTGGAAACAAGCCAAAATGATGAAATAGACATATTCTTTACAAAACAGTGCAGCACTAGTCACTAATCTAGGATAGACAGCTTCTGTTTCCCTCCATTGGATACCTTATTAATTTAAGGGAAAAAAAGTTTCTGGAGCCATTCATTCATGCACAAAAGACAAAGTAAGGGGGAAATAGTGATTGGGGTTGT
>NW_007739234.1:27103-28937 GCF_000696425.1 Galeopterus variegatus | reverse complement strand
ACCCTGCCTACTCCACAGAATCAAGGTGACACTGAAAGGAGTTGATGTTCATGAAAGTCCTGCTCTCAGGCATGTGACCTGACCAATGCATCCTTTGAACTTGAATGTAAATACCTTTCTTTGGAATACGCACTATCCACTTAACATTCAGTGCTCATACTGTTTTACATCCTGCTGCTCTGGGATTTAGCTTGAGCACTCCAAACTCATGCTTGATGAGACTAGCCATGAGACTAGCCTTGGCCATGGAGACTTGATGGGAGGGGTCAGGAGTAGAACTGGTTCTGGGGACAGGACTTTGAGGCACCCTAAAGCCCTGTGTCAGAGTATATGTGACCCTCAGAAATAGACCTCCATCAAAAGAATGCAGTCTGTCTTCAGCTCTGGTACTTTGTGGTATTTCAGAAGGATCTGACCCTGGACCATAATTTGAACATGACATTTCTACCTGGATCTGTAAATCAGAATTACATCTTTTCTGAAGACCAGCCTTTTTTACAACAATAATTTTCATAATAAAAAATTGGTACCATTCATTGAGTGCCTTTCCCAGAAGCTTTTACAATTAAGTTGGTAAAGTAGGGGAGACAGACATAAAACAAAATAATAATAATAAGGGACTTTCTGACTTACGGTCAAGATGGCGGAATAGATGGTCCCTAGCGTCACTCTCTTCCACAAATTAACCAATTTAAACTATAAAAACATAACATCAAGTGCATATGGAACGGGGAGACGTCCAGCAGGGGAGGCAGAATCTCCACGGAGACCACATGCCCCGCGGGGCCGCCATCCCACCATCCGGCAGATAGGCTTCACCGCTGCCACCCGGCTCCATTTCCAACCCAGCCCAGTGCGCACAGAGTGGGAAGACGTCTGGCAGGGGAGGTGGAGGCTCCGCAGAAACCACACACCCTGTGGGGCCGCCACTATGTGATCCAGCAGGTAGGCTTCACTGCAGGCACCCAGCTCCATTCCCAGCCTGGCCTAGTGCACTCGGAGCAGAGAGAGGTCCAGCAGGGGATATAGAAGCTCCGTAGAGTCCACACACCCTGTGGGCGGGCCGCCGCCACACAATCTGGCACCAGGTAGGCTTAACTGCTGCCACCTGGCTCCATCCCCAGGCCGGCCTAGTGCGCACATATTGGGGAGACATCCTGCTGGGGAAGGGGAAGCTCTGCAGAGACCATACACTCTGTGGTGCCATGGTGCATCCCAGCAGCTCGGGCCAGAGTGCACCGAACAGGGAGAAGTCCAGCACGGGAGGTGGAAGCTCAACAGAGACCACACACCCTGTGGTAATGCCCCGTGATCCAGCAGCCCGGCAGAGTCCAAGCTGACCAGAGAGGTGGCTCCCCAGAGAGGCCCAAGACCCGAGGCAACCACAAACACAAGGCACTAGTGGCCAGCTGAGTAGTCACTGAGGTAGCCATACCAAATTGGCAACCCCAGCAACATCTTAGTCAGGCAATAGTGTCAAACCTGTGGACTGTGAAACCCCCTGCCACAATGAATAAACATCAAAGAAAAGATACCAGAAATACGAAAAATCAAGAAAGTACACCACCAAATGATAAAAACCATCAAGCTCTAGATCCTATAGAACAAGAAGCCCTTGACATGACTGACAAGGAATTTCGAGTGATAATTCTAAGGAAACTAAATGAGATACAAGAAAACTCAGCTAGACAACACGACGAAATGAGGAAAAGTATACAGGACCAGAGAGAAGAAATGTCAAGGAAATCAATGCCCTAAAAAAGAATGAAGCAGAGCTTGCCAAGCTGAAGAATTCATTCAATGAAATAAAAAACACAACAGAGAGTTTAACCAG
>NW_007739234.1:15842-25980 GCF_000696425.1 Galeopterus variegatus | reverse complement strand
AAAATAGTGGGAGAAAACTTCCCAGGTATAGGAAAAATCACAGATCTTCAGAGTCAGGAAGCTCAAAGAGATATTACAACTGATTCATCTGAAATACAAGGAATCATTCGAGACTACTATAAACAACTATGTGCCAACAAATTTGAAAATCTGAAGGCTCCCAACAAAGAAAAGCCCAGGACCAGATGGATTCTCAGCAGAATTTTACCAAACATTCAAAGAGGAATTGACACCAATTCTTTACAAACTATTCCAAAAGATTGAAACAGACCCAAATCTCCCAAGCTTATTCTATGAAGCAAACATCATCCTGATACCAAAACCAGGTAAAGATATAACCGAGAAAGAAAACTACAGGCCGATATCCTTGATGAATATAGATGCAAAAATCCTCACTAAAATACTAGCAAACAGAATACAGACCACACATATCCAAAGCAATGCTTATCAAAAACAATAAAGCTGGAGACATAATACTACCTGACTTTAAACTATACCACAAAGCTATAATAACCAAAACAGTATGGTACTGGCATAAAAACAGACACACTGATCAATGGAATAGAATAGAGAATCCAGAAATCAACCCACACACCTGCAGCCATTTGATTTTTGACAAAAGCACCAAGCCTATACACTGGGGAAGAGACTGCCTCTTTATCAAATGCTGCTGGGAGAACTGGACATCAATATGCAGGAGAATGAAACTAGACCCATACCTTTCACCATACACTAAAGTCAACTCAAAATGGATTAAAGAATTAAATGTACGCCCTGAAACAATAAAACTTCTTAAAGAAAACGTAAGAGAAACACTTCAGGAAATAGGACTGGACACAGACTTCATGAATACCACCCCCAAAGCATGGGCAACCAAAAGAAAAATAAACAAATGGGAGTATATCAAACTAAAGAGCTTCTGCACAGCAAGAGACACAATTAACAGAGTTAAAAGACAACCAACAGAATGGGAGAAAATATTTGCAAAATATACATCTGACAAAGGATTAATATCCAGAATATACAAAGAACTCAAACAAAGAAATAAACAAGCAACCCAATTAAAAAATGGGCAAAAGAGCTATGTAGGCATTTCTCTAAGGAAGATATACAATCCAAAAGATGCTGAAAGATAAATGCTGGTGTGGTTGCGGAGAAAAAGGAACTCTCTTACATTGTTGGTGGGAATGCATAATGGTGCAACCCCTATGGAAAATGGTTTGGAGGTTCCTCAAACAGTTGCAGATTGATCTACCATATGACCCAGCTATTTCACTGCTGGGAATATATCCAAAGGAATGGAAATCATCAAGTCGAAGGTATACTTGTTTCCCAATGTTCATTGCAGCACTCTTCACAATAGCCAAGAGCTGGAATCAGCCCAAATGTCCATCATCGGATGAGTGGATACGGAAAATGTGGTATATCTACACAATGGAATACTACTCAGCTATAAAAACGAATGAAATACTGCCATTTGCAACAACATGGATGGACCTTGAGAGAATTATATTAAGTGAAACAAGTCAGGCACAGAAAGAGAAATACCACATGTTCTCACTTATTGGTGGGAGCTAAAAATAAATAAATTCACACATGCACACACACACAAAAACTGGGGGGGGGAAGAAGACATAACAACTACAATTCCTTGAAGTTGTTACAACAAGCAAACAGAAAGGACATTGTTGGGTGGGAGGGGGGAGAGGAGGAGCGAGGGAGGTTTCGGTAATGGGCCACAATAATCAACCACATTGTATATCGACAAAATAAAATTAAAAAAAAGAAGACATTAATGGATCAACTGACAAAAATTGGTAAATTAAATAGGTATTGTATCAATGTTAAATTGACTGAAGTTACTGTCTGTATTGTGGTTATGTAAGAAAATAGCCACACAAACACACACGCACACGCACACATGCATGCACGCGTGCACACAGAGCAAATGATAAAGCAAAGGTGATAAAAGTTTAGTAATAGGTGACTTTAAGAAAAGGGTACATGGGTGTTCTTTGTACTGTTTTTGTTCTCACAACTTGTCTGTAAATTTCAAATTATTTCCAAATAAAGTTATTTTAAAATTTCAAAAAAAAAATAATAAATAAGTATATGGTTACAATGGTAAATGCTATGGAAAATAAGAAAAAGAAAAGCAGGATAAGGAGACTCAAGTACAAAGTTGTAGTTTGCAGTGCTTGGTGAAGGAAGGGGCTCATTGAAAAGGGCAAATTTGAGCAATAGTGTAGAGCTAAGACTGTCAGCCTAGTGGGTAACTGGAGGTGGTGCATTCTAGACAAAGCCCATAGCTCCAACAAAGGCCTTAAATCAGGAAAATGCCCGATGTGTGTGAGGAACCCCTTTGTCCTGCTCTGAGGATGAAATGAGACCATAAAAGCTATGTACTTAGCCTTGGTCCTTGCCTAATGGAAAGGGCTTAATAAGAATTAGATGACACACTGTGTACAGCTGGTCTCAAGTAATACTCTGATTTTTAACAATTTGTCTATTTTTGTCATCTTATAATTTCTAAATCATTGGAATGGGTTTGGTTGTTTTTACTGATATGACCTACAGTGACTGGTGGATTCAGTCAAGTTCATTCCATGTGAAAACGTATCCCTGCAAAAGAGCCATAGGAGAAAAACTGCAGGCCAGGTGGTGTACTATTTAGGGTCTGCACTGAATGTTTCTGATGGCAAACAACAGCCTTGTCGGGTGTGATATTTGTTCTCCTCACTTGAAAAATGAGGAAAGTGAGGGCAAGAGAGATTAAGGGATTGACCACAGACTTGCTGCACTAAAAAGAGGCAGAGCTGAGTGAAAACGCACATCTACCCAGAGCCCTTTCACAAGTCACCAACCATTTGGGAACACACGCTGTTCTCCCGGTGCTGCTCTAAACCGGCTTTCTCAGCACCTGAGAGCTCCTATCCCTCCTCCATTGCCCAATCCTTGGCCTGAGCAGTTGGATTCATGGGACATAGCAGAATGGCCACATATGTGCCCATTTTTGCCAGGGACAATCCTGTTTACAATAATTAAGACAGTCGTGACTTAATTATTACTGGTTTCCCCTTTCACTCTGAAACGTATGCCAGCTTGGAGGACTAGCTCCATGGTCGTCTTAGATAAAATGTTCCCATGATATTCAGAACAAAGCCAGCTGCCATTCACCGTCGTGGTGCTCTGGCCTAGCTCTGCTCCACTCAGGTAAATGACTGCCCTTCCAGAGTTTAGGTTCTATTTTTTCCCCAAAGGTTGGTCCATATGTCTTCTTACGAACTTGTCCAATTCCAAAGGGATATGAGGCGGGAGAAAACAGGTGTGGTGAATTCAAGATATTTGTCACCCCTGGAAGGGGCCAAGAGTTTGAACTGTGTGTCACGCAGGTGTGCCTGGCTGGAGGAAAGAAGGGAGTCCACCCTCCACCTCTACTCCTACTTCTGCTCCCTGGAGCTTTGTTTCTGCTATGAATTTGCCATAGGGCCACATCCCGGTGAGCCTCCCCCTGTCTCTGAATTGCTGTTTCTTCTGCAAAATTGCTGTCTCTGAATTGCTGTTTCTTCTGAGGGATGGGACTGTGTTAACCCAAAACCCCATAGTCCAGAATTTTCACAATCGCAGACAGACCAGAGGTGAACACTTGTTTGAACCAAGTGTTGAAATTCTCATCCGTGGAACTGAACAGCTATTCTTCTCACAGAGGCAGGACTGAGGATTCTTTCCCGAGGAGGTCTAATGAGATGTATGTAAATAGCTCTCCCCTTCCTGCTTTCCCTGCCACCAGCCTCCTCAATTACAGAGCAGGAGTTTTTCCCGTTCACCCTAGTTCTAGAAAGTCAGCTCTCCCGTCCTGCAAAACAGGCATTAAGAAGCCTATAAATAATCATCTTATTCTCACATCTCTGCAATAGCAGGAAGGCTGGGGCTGCAAACAAACGAATTGGCAGTTCATGTACAACTCAAATGAATATTGAAGAGTGAAGCTTGCATGGTGCATTGGGAAGTCGAAGCAGCACAATTTTTTTTCTTTTTTTAAGGAGAACCAAAAGCAACCCCATTCACTCCCATCCATTTTAAACTGTGGCTTTAGTTCTTTTCCCAGTATTAAGTTCAAGGCTTGGTTTCTCTTTTTCAGAAGCTGAAGCTAAACTCAAGAAAAGAGAAAGAAACCCTTTGGGTCCCTGAACTGTGGGATCCTGTCATTTATCAGGAGCAGACTTGAGCTGTATAAACACCCTGTGTTATTTAAGCTTCATGTGTTGGATGAAAAAAAAACTGCCTCTTTCCCTCCAATTTTCTTTCAAAAATCAAGAATTACAGCAAGAGTCAGGGGTTGGAGATCAGATCAGGAGACAGTATTCATGAATTTTTATTAGGGCCTTTGCTGTTTTAATGATTCATGTTTTAAGAGCCTTCTGACTCTGTTTTTTTGTTTTGGAGAGTTTTTTATGAGGATAAATGTTATCATGGACTTTGAATTTTCTCCATGTTTTCCTAGAAAATGACTTCTGCTTGCCCTCTGTAGACAGAAATGAATGTTATACTTCACAGACAGTGCTAGTGTAACTAATAATTTTGCACATCTGAAACTGAATTAGGACCACAGCCTCAACAGATAATAGAAGAATTCCTCTGTGAGGTGGAAGGGATACTTCTTTTACTAGCAAAAATAGTTATTCAGCAATTTCTATCTGGCCTGACATGAATTGCCTTCTTTTTGGTATAGTAACTAGCAGTAGGCTCTGTGTTCAGTGCATTACAGCATCTCACTTAATCCCTGCACAGCACTGGCAGATGGGTAGATAGTTACCATTGTCATCACCACAGGGAGGTTCAGAGAAGTTATGTCCTTGTTCAAGGCCAAAAACCTGGGGAGGTGCAGAGTTGGAATTCATACCTGTGAGTGTGTTCATGCCACACAAGTGCTTATAGCAAACACGATCTTCAGAAACATTGATGTTACTTAATAGCATTGGCCTCAAAATACAAAGTACTTCAAAAAGTCCTTGGAAAAACAGAATTGAAAGATAACACAAATCTTTCCATAAATTTTTGAAGTGCCCTCATATCATTAAGTCATTTTTTAAATGAGCACACATATTTTCCTCGTGTAGGATAAAAGTTTCCTTCCTTTACTGAATAAGCTGCATATCCAGACATAAGCATTCAAATCCAAATAATGCAGAAAGAACATAAAAACAAATAGCTCACCCTATAATTAAGCCCTCAGATTTTCCATTTGAAGCCTAGATAATAATGTGCCATAATTCTTACAGAAATAACAATCTATTATCACCACTATGAAATTAACAATTACTACAGAATTCATATTGGCATGGAACATCTCTCCTTGTTAAAGGAGCACACCCCCTTACTCATCCCCCTCTTTTATTTTTACCAGTAGTAGAAATAAATTTGTGTGGAAAATTACATAGGCCATATTATATAATTAGAGACAGTTTTGGCAAGGAGAATGGTAAATAGTTGGGTTCAGTTAGCAATCATTTTTTGCCTAAATGTCAATGCCCCCCCAAAAGACAAAGTGACTTTGTTAAAGATGTGGTGATGTGAAAACAGTCAACTCATGCAAACAAACTGTTACCAGCCTGAACAGAAGTGACTCCATTTTGACTCCTGTAACCCAAAACACATACCCTGCAGCTAATTGCCAGAACACAATGACTCTCGCCCTCACATCGTATGCAAATAATTAGAGAAAGATTATTAACCCAGATGGCCATTCTTTACCAGCTTACTGACCTGATATTATTTGAGAATAACAGGAACTGAGACCATGGAGAATGAAGTATGACCCTGGTCAACTCCCACTCAGGAAGTTCCTTGACTGATTATCTGAAACACTCAAGCATGTCTGCACATCTCCACTTGGTCACCGTGAATCAGCTTTCTACCACAGACCACTATAAAACCCTTTTGCAAACCTGGGAGAGGTGGGGATGGTCTCTGAGACATAAGTCCCCCATTTCCCCAGGCTGCCGGCTTCCTGATTAAGGTTACATTTCCTTACAACAGCACTTGTCTCTCAATTATTGGCTACTGAGCAGCGAGCAAATGAAACTTTGGGGTCTCAGTAACAAAACATGGGGGTACATGTGATATTGTCGTGTCTACATACACACTTTACATTTCTTTGCTACCTTGAGCCACTTAGCAGAATAAAACGAAAACAAAAACCTGCTATCAATAAGAAGGCAAGAAATTTATCTTTTTTCACATCTTTAGCCAAAAGGTTTATTTTACCACCTCAGCCAAATGAAACATATAGAAACTTAAAGAAAATCTTCATTTCATTTGAGGCAGTCATTTTCCTTGGGGAGTGAACTTGGCACAATCAGGCAGACACACAATGCCAAGTGGTCTGAGAGAAAAAATAAGTGCTTCCTTTGGGTCGTGCCATTAACCAAAGTCAGAGGCCACTCTGAATTGCAGGAGAGGCTGGCAAGAGTATTAGCAAGGCCTATCTGACTAAATCCACTTGTCTAAGGGAACACTACAAACTGGCTTTCACCAAGTCCTAGGAGACCTATTTTTGTAGTCTTACTAAGGCTGTCACCTTGGAAGACAGCACGTTTCATATAAAGCTTGGCTTTGCTGAATCTGAGGACCTTTTGATATCTCCATCAAGTTAGGCTCCTCTCTCCTGGGTACTGTGGGAAATTAGCCCCTTCTTGATCCTTTTTGTATCGCGGATCTGGCTTTGCTCTATCAAAGGTTTTGTTTTTGTTTTGTTTTGTTTTTCCTTACTCTCTCCCTTCCCCGCCAGAAAAAAAACAAAACAAAACTGTTTTTCCTATTACAAATATTAGAAACAAAGAAAACTATGCATAGCTAATAATTTAAAATCATAGCCACATTAAGAGAAAGAAGTTAAGGTTCTTTCTCAGAACCTTCTTTGGGAGCTCCTAAAACACTTATGCCCAAAGGAGAGACAAAGATTACTTACTGCTCTGGAGGTCCCAGCCACACAAATAAATTCTGCCCTAGTTTATGTTCAGGTTGACTGTTGAGTGATTGGGGTGTTATTATAGAATGGTCTTAGTGAGCTTCAAGGGCTAAATAATTCTCTCTAGCTGAAATGCTCTATTCATAGAACTGAATAAATAGCAACACATAGAATATTAATAATGGAAAACATTAAAGTCTCAAGTAGACGTGGGTACCTTTAATTTATCCCCCTTCCTGCTACTCCCAAATCCATTTCACCATTTTTTTTTTAACTCCATTTCTTTACATAGCAAGATCATCTGCTCAAGCTGGGTCGGCCTTTCCACCCTCCTTTCCACTCTCCCACTCACATCCTGTAATACACGTGTTTGTTGATTCCAAATCCACACCTCATGGGTCTGTCTACTTAAGTCTATTTCAATTGCCACCATCATTTGTCATTTGTCACCTAGAAGAGAAGACTAAGTGGCCTCCACTATCACTCTTGCCCCCTCTAAAATACAGACAAATGATTTCTATTTTTTTTTTTTACTTGAAATGTAACCTCTCATGCTTAAAACCCTCCACTGGCTTTCTATTACAGTTGCATTAAATTCCAAACTCCTCAACATAGTGTACACTGCCCTGCACAATCGGATCCCAGCCTCTTTTGGTGCCATCCTACCCCTCACCTGCTCTGTCCCAGCACACCGGCCTCCTAGTAGTTTCTCCAAAAATTCAGTCTCCTTCCTGGTTGAGTCAGTTGGGCAAAAGGGCACAGGTGGATGTGTTGTGTCAATGGGCAAAGGTAGCTCAACTGAAAAAGAAAGCTGTTTTCTGAGAAGTGGAAAGAAAGAAAGAAAAGTAAAATATATGCACCCATTCTTCCTAAGAGCAAGGAGGGGGCCAGTTTGAAGTTGACCACATGGGAGGCCATAATCTGGCTGTGACCCTTTGAATTGGAAGCAATAGCTTCAGAAAGCAGAATTCATACGATTCCCTGAGGAAATTCCACCCTGATTAACTAAACAGTCCAGCTGTGGAATTACTTCTTTAGACTACGGAGTCTTTTTTGACCAGAAGAGTTTGCAGCCCAGACCGTTTGCTATCATCAAAGATTCTATCTCTACCCTCTTGCTTCTGATTACATACATAAACACATTTACACATACCCCTCCTCCTTCAAAAAGTCACCAGGAAGCCCAGGGAGACATGTGGCTGGCTTTGCTGGGTGTGGGAAACCAGGTAAAGGCTGTTGACAAAAATCACAAGCATGTCTTCAGATGCACATGTGCTGCGTGACACTAACAACCCATCAAGAAGCTGGACGTTGGATCTGACAGGACTAACCGCACTGGGATGGCTTGAGAACCGAGTGTGGGCCACCAACGCCAACACACTGAAGAAGAAAAGGAAAAACTGGTGTGACAGTCACGGTGCATGAACTCTGCATTGACACAAGACTGTTATTATTGTGTTAGGTTGGGAAGCTGCTCACTGAATTTAAGCTCAAAACCAGAAGAGAAAGAGAAAGAGATGCAGTATTCTGACAGATCTTTAGACATGTTTATGAGGGCCTAGCAAAAAGACCTTCCGATTTAAAACAACCAACCTGTTACTCCCCAAACACAAAATAAAATAGCTTATATATGCAGGGACTGGGTGTGATCAGTTCTGTCTCAGTGTGCTCCTAAATAGCAGGAGGCACTGGACCCCAAAAGGAAAATTGGGGTCAGACTGGGGAAGACTGCCAGCAGCAGAGGCTGAAGGCAAAGGCTGGCCTCTCAGTCACAAACAGGCCCCCAAGGGTGCATTCTCAGTGCTGCCTGCCAGCAGCACTCAGAACCTGGCTGCTGCTTCCAGCATTGCCTCGGGAGCTAAGTGAAGATTTCATGACTTATGACTGTGCCTTGTAAAGATTGGCCCATCAATTGGGTTTCATGGGTCTAGGAAGATAGGGAAGGTAGGCTTTTTAATTTTAATTTTATTTTTCTCGGGGTTGGCAGCAGGGAATTCAGTTTTTTTTGAGTTTGCTTTCCATGGTTTATTTGATCCTTCTATCTTAGTTAGGAAGGAGGGAGGCACGGGGAGATAGTCAGTGGTTCATGAAGCGAGGTTTAAGTCATTCCTTCTGTGGAGTGGCATGCAAGGCTCATTTGGGGGAAGATGGGCATGAGAGCCAGAGCTGGAATTAGGGACGTGGAACTCAGCTCTTCTGCATCCTGCACATGCATGCTGACTCCACAGCTGAACAGGGCAAGACAAGTGCTCAGCAAGGACGCCGCAGAGGTGCCTACCTCTGCACCTGACCCAGAGAGGGAGAGCGAAGCCAGTGTGGATTTCTTTGGGAAAAAACAAAACAATTTTTCTTGTAAATCAACAATATTATATAGACTGTTTGTAGATTAGCAAAGTCCTAGAGGTGATTTTCAGATAAAACAGGCATAAGGGAGGGGGAAAGGGTTAGTGAGAAATTGGTAAAGGGCCACAAAAAATTACTACATTGTGTAATGATAAATATGGGAATTAAAAAAAATAAAACACCTGGAAAAATAATTGTGGCCAGAAATTTTTCTATGGTAAGTTTTCAGGATAATGGTCCACACTGTCATTTTCTTCAGCCGGCCTTGCCAGAACTACCTTCCAAGATTGTGAAGTGAGATACCTTATTATGGTATTCAGTACAGCGAGGAATAAAGGTTTAGGAATAAAGAATTGTTCAGTTTCTGCATCTTTTAATAGTCTGGGAATCTGTCTGGGAGGGAATTTAATTATTTAAATAACTTGACAGAAGGAATAAAGAAAAATCCTGTTACTCTCTGATATAATATATATCAAATGGAGACCAAGAGATAACTGAGGGATTATGTCTGTGCTATTAAAATGAACAGTTTCTGGAAATTATGTTAGCAGAAGGTCTATGGTCATAGAAACATGTTCAGACATGTCTATAGCTTTATCTCCACTCTTTTGTTGTGTTTTATTGGTATCTTGGCTGTCACACACACTTCTTTCTACACGACAGCCATGACAGGGGTCATAATTTATACACATGTACACACGCACATGAAGATATTTCAAAAAGTTCATGGAAAGATTCATATTATCTTTTAATTCTATTTTTCCACAAACTTTTTGAAGGATGCTTATATATACGTACAAAGTGCTATTTTTCTCTTCAAGGCGG
>NW_007739234.1:9948-12783 GCF_000696425.1 Galeopterus variegatus | reverse complement strand
GTGGAATTGGAGGAAGGGGTGAGTAGCCATTATTCTTCCACCTGTTGTGTGAAGGCACAAGGTTTGACTTATGCTACATACTTGTAGGTAGGAGGTACAAACAAAGTGAGGAAACAAAGGACAAAGGATAATTTTGAATCCCATTGATATGGGGAAATTAATTTGCAGCAGAACCTAGTCTTATACACCATTATTTAAAAGGAAATGCTGATGGTGCAAAATCAAAATGGCTAACCAATAAGATCAATGTGCTTTAGGGCTATTTTCCAATCTATAAAGTGGAGATCAAAATAGCATATATTATGGGCCGGCCCTGTGGCTCACTCAGGAGAGTGAGTTATCAAAACCAAGAACGTGAACTTCTTACATGTAAATGCTACATTTTACCTCCTACATATCTCTCAAATCCATCTGCTCTCTTGGACCACCATCACCCTACAATCTACTTCCCATCTTGGACTTTACAATGAAACTTTGTATTTAACTCATTTTAAAGTCCAAGATGGGAAGTAGATTGTAGGGTGATGGTGGTCCAAGAGAGCAGATGGATTTGAGAGATATGTAGGAGGTAAAATGTAGCATTTACATGTAAGAAGTTCACGTTCTTGGTTTTGATAACTCACTCTCCTGAGTGAGCCACAGGGCCGGCCCATAATATATGCTATTTTGATCTCCACTTTACAGATTGGAAAATAGCCCTAAAGCACATGGATCTTATTGGTTAGCCATTTTGATTTTGCACCATCAGCATTTCCTTTTAAATAATGGTGTATAAGACTAGGTTCTGCTGCAAATTAATTTCCCCATATCAATGGGATTCAAAATTATCCTTTGTCCTTTGTTTCCTCACTTTGTTTGTACCTCCTACCTACAAGTACATAGCATAAATCAAACCTTGTGCCTTCACACGACAAGTGGAAGAATAATGGCTACTCACCCCTTCCTCCAATTCCACACCTGGCAAATGCATTCTCTACTCCACGAGGTCAGGGAATCTGTTGTTCTCAAAATGTAAATCAAGTCATATCTCTGTCTTGTAAACCCTTCCCACCATACTTATAATAAAATCCACACTCTGTATTGCAGTCCCTAAAGCCCTGCATGATAAAACTTTTAGCTGCCTCTAGCCCCTCCACTTACACAGGCCAGCTTTTGTCCCTTTAATGAACCAACCTCTACCCTCCTGCAGGTCCTGTGCACTGTTCTTTGCTCTTTCTAGAACACTCTTGTATTCATCTATCTTCCTTTAGGTCTCATTTTAAATATCATCCTCTGAAAGTGATTGTCCCTAACCACCTAACCTAAATTAGGTCCATTCTCTAATGTTCTTTCTCTCTCAGCTAGTACCATGTTTGTTCCCTTTGTGGTACTTATTATAACTCTCACACACACACACACACACACACACACATTTTGAACTTGTATTTGTTAGTTTCTCCTATATGAATATTTTAGCTTAGCTCAACCAAGAGCAATTTTGCTCCTACCCTTACACTATGGAACATTTAGCAAAGTCTGGAGACATTTTTGGTTGTCACGACTTGGAAAGGGGAGTTGCTACTAGCATCTACTGGGAAGATGTTACGTAATAACTTCGTATAGCATACATTATACGAAGTTATACGAAAATTGCAACAGAAATATGCTTTTTTTTTGCTAGGAAAGAAAAGGGGTGATCTTCCTGGGAGGCATCATTGTGTCAGGGTGAGTTGTGTGTGACAGTAGGAATGCGGAGACCCTCATAAGCATCCCACCTCTATTATCTTTAAGTTGGAACTTGGGCAGTCTTTTACAGTTTGAGACAGCTTCCTCTTCTTAAAAATGGAATAATGATGCCTACCTTGGAGAGTTATTTTGAGAATCAACTAAATTAATTGGTGTCAAATGCATGATAAACTGTAAATCATCGAGTAAAATTGAAGAGCTGTTGTTCCATTTCACACTGATGCAGTCCCTGTATTTCATGGAACCTCTACCTTCTTCGCTGAATCTGTTCCCAGGACATTTCAAAAGCAGATTAATCTTTGCAAAGATTAATTTGTGATTCTGGAATTTGACTTTACCCTTCCCCAAAAGGGTGTGGTCCTAGCAGAGTGAGGAAATGTGGAAATAAATGAGAAAGAATCGGATAATTGTTGAAATCATAACTGAAGACTCTTCCAGGAGGATTTTCTTTCTTGGTTTCTTATCTGGTTTCTCAGTTCTCCTGGTGTAGCAGAGAGAAGTTACCATGTTTTGCTCAAGGGAAACTCGATGTCTGGACGCTGCAGTTTCTGTTGTGGGCAAACAATGCTTTTTGAGTCTCATGAGGTCAGCATCAGATCAGGTCCTATGACTGCTGCTCATGACTACAGAACATCAGCTACAGAACATCATGGAAGCTCCCAAGGGATGGCTGCTCAGAAACACAGCCTGTGCCTTTGAGTTTCCTGCTAACGTTGCACTAGCCATTGCTGTCATTTCTGCATGAGCTTCACATGCTGTAGTGACAGGGCAACATCATTGTTCATGTTGACCAACCCTGTCATCACAGTGAGTGGTCTGCCATGAGAGTGTCCCCAATTATGTGTGTTTGTGTCAAATGCCTTAAGTCATGTTTCAAACAAGCCTGTCTCCTATTTACCTATCAGGTGATTGGCTCCCACAAAGCCAGGTTGGAGAGAATATCTGTAAACCAATTCTATTTTTCCATTGGTTTCCTTTGGATCTTTAGAGGGGCTTCATGTCTGAATGACTTTTTAGTAGTGGGTAGACTGTGGAACTTCAGAACTGCTTGCTATTCTCAGGGAAAGCTACTCAACAAAAGACAGCTATGTGTTCCTTGACTAAATGGCT
>NW_007739234.1:1879-9795 GCF_000696425.1 Galeopterus variegatus | reverse complement strand
ATATATATATATATATATATATATATATATATATGCAAAGTATCTAGCTTACGTATGGCTGTGTGCATCAGGCTAAATTTTAGGAGTCAGATTATACTAACAATGTAACTTCCTTTAAATATCACCTCATTTCTAACTCTGAAGAGAGTCTAATGATTAATTCAAATTAAACTACTCCAAAGCCAGAGTGGTATGTGTTACAAAACATGAAAGTGAGCTGGCTGAAAAATTTTAATTTTCCCTGGTTATTAGCTGTCTGTTCTGGGAATAAACTGCAGGTGCTAATTTCCTGGGTTTCAAATCTATTTTAAGATGCACTAGGCTGAGAGAGGAAAAAAAAAATTGGAACATAAAATAACTTTCTCATTTTTGAGACAGAATTAAGAAACTTGGTTATATTTTTAGAATTTTGGTGGCTATTGAGATACTATTTTAGAGTTTCAATGGCAAGCTCTGGTTACCTGGTCCATATGATACTCACCAAATGGGGATGTTTAAAGATTTGTATCCACTTGTGGACTGAGCTGTGCTCCGCCCCCAAATTCTCAGGTTGAAGCCCTAATCACCAATGCCCATATATTTGGAGGTGGAGCCTTTAAGAAGGTAATTAAGATTAAATGAGGTCATAAAAATAGGATCTTGAACCAATAGGTTTGGTGTCCTTAAAAGAAGAGACTCCAAGCCCTCTCATGCATTCTCGCACTCTAACACAATGTGAGTAAACAGCAAGAAGGCTGCTGTCTGCAAGCCAGGAAGAAAGGTCCCCCTAGAAACCAACTCTGCTGGTCCCTTGACCTTGGACTCCCAGCCTCCAAAATTGTGAGAAAAGAAATGTCGGTTGTTTAAGCCACCCCATCTATGGTATTTTGTTATGCCAGCCAGAGTTAATAAACAACTCCACTTAGCTTTTGCTTTGGTTGTATAGTGCTGCATATTACAGTAAAATCTCACAATATCAGTTTCTTGGCCAATTTTATCTACCTGGCAAACCCAACATTGCATGATGAAAACAGCTGTTCCAAAGCCCATGCATTTTATGCTGTGATAGTCAAGTTACCTCCTTCCTTAATAGAGCCTTTATAAATATTATTAGTTACCCTACTAGAATCATCTTGTCTTTTCTTGATTATTGCAAGGTATAGGATGGAGTAGGTGGAGATATGCAATGCATATCTTCAAGCCTACTCTAACCAGGATAATAGTACAGGGCGAACAACGCAGAGAACCACCACCACCTATGGCCAGTGATCTAAGGGGTCAATGTGGATACAAAGCTAAGTAGCCACTGTGTAGTCTATATGTTCCTGGAAGTCAACCAAACTGGGTTCAAATACCAACATGGTGGTCAGGACCTCGGCCATGTTCTGGAAGCACACTCGGATTGCTATCACTTCTGATCCTTCTGCTGCCAAAAATGTCCATTCCCCAACTCTCATTTGTATTTGGTGATGAATTTGAAATGTCTCCTTCTTCGGGAAGGCTTCTGTGACTTCCCAAGCCTGTGTTAGACATAGAATAATTAAACTGGAAGTACCCTTGGAGATTTTTGGTCCATACCACATTATTTTATAATTAAAAAAACTAAAATAAGTGAGGTTGTTGGCAATGTAGTATAGGACTCATGGCCCAATTCTTTCTTTACCTCAACACATTGAAATAATTACACCCCAAATAGTTTTTAATGTATACTTGAGAGAAGGCCAGGGGACCTATTTTTAATGAGTGCCAGGTAGAGAGGACACAGAGATGATGGAGAAATATTTCTAGTTCTTTTAGAAGTCATGGCCTGAAAAAGTTGTGAAATATACTGGAGATTATTAGAGCAAGAACTTTGTCGGGGGACACTGCTGCAACCCCCAGGCTGGGGACACAGTAGGCCCTCAGGAAAAGTATGTTAAATAAATCAGCTAATATCAATAATACAACTAAAGTATGCACCACTCCTTTTAAGAAGACCCTAAATATCTTGACATTTCAAAGAAAAATTACCCCAAGTATTATAAAAGTCCTGGGACCTGAGCTTTGAGGTTCAAAGCAAAATGGTAAGTAAATTTTGCATGTGAAAAGGAAAAAGACATGGCTTTGCAGGGGTGGCAGAGGGCAAAGTGTTATGGGCTGAACCGTGTTCTGCCAAAATTCATATGTTGAAGTCCTAATTCCTAGTACCTCACCAGAATGTGAGTCTATTTAAAGATACAGTCCTTTAAAGGTAACTAATTTAAAATAAGGTCATTTGGGTGGGCCCTCAACCAGTATGACTGCTGTTCTTATAAGGAGAGGAGATTAAACACAGATGCACACAGGAGGGAAATCATGCAAGATGAAGGCCATCTGAAAGCTGAGGAAGGAGGTCACAGAGGAAACCAACCCTCAGACTTCTAGCCTCTAGGACTGTGAGAAAACACATTTCGGTTGTTTAAACCCCCAGTCTCTGGTACTTTGTTAATGCAGCCTTAACAAATTAATACAATAGGGAACACATAATTTGAGATAAAATTTAAGTGTTTTCCAGCGAGCTACAGCAACAAGCTTTCAACTATGACTAGTTGAGAGTTTGTGGTTTTATCACTATGCCAACGTCTGTCATGCTGACCTTTCTGCACCTACAAAGGACAATTTCTTATTGTCTCTATGAATGTGCCATGTCACACTTCCCAAATTGAGTCATTATTTCCTAAGATCTCTAAATTTAATAAGCTAACAAGAGCATCTGAAATGGGGGACATGATCTCTGTTCTATATCCACAGAAATTTAGATTGTTAATTTGTGCTCCAGGTAACATTTTTGAGACTAATTTGCCAGCTAGGACATTTGTTCGATCTCAAAATGTTGATCAATAAGAGGAAAAATAAAAAGGACTAAGTTTCTTCTTGTTTTTGTATTTATAAACTCTGTGATAAAAATTAGCCCTGCTTTATAGCTCTTTCACTCTCCTTACATTTTGTATGGGTAGAAGCACAATATTCTGACTTGGAAGGATGAATTTCCACTTTATAGATGAGGAATCTGAGGCTCAAAGACTCTGCAAGGCCCAACAGCCTGATAATAGTTGAAGAGGGACTGAAGTTCAATGATCCTTCCTTCCTACCCAACTATCAGCCCTCACGATTTCTAGTTTCCAGAAAATGAAAATGAAAGAAGGTGCTTATATAGGCTTTTGGACCTGGGCTACCATAAGACCTTGATACTGTTATATCCTGCACAACAAAGTATTTGGTTCTTCTGATGGGTTGAATTGCATTCCTCCAAAATTCATATGTTTAAGTCCTAACCCTGGTACTGCAGACTGTGACCTTATTTAGAAACAGAGTCATTGTAAATGCAATCGTTTAACATGAGGTCATTACAGTGGGCTCCTAAGCCAATATAGATAGCTATGTCCTTATATAACAAGTAAAAACATGGACACAGATGCACATACAGAGGGAGTAATGTAGGAAGGTGAGAGTAGATGTTAGAGTAATGCTTCTATAAGAAACACCATAGATTGCCACCAGAAGCTAGAGAGAGGCTCTTGTTCTAGCTCTCAGAAGGAGCCAACCCTGCCCACACCTTGTGTCAGATTTCTAGCCTCTAGAACTATGAGACAATAAATTGCTGTTGTTTATGCTATGCAGTTTGTGGTACTTTGTTACGGCATACATAGCAAACTAATATAGTCTTGTTCTAAAGGCTGTCCATGTGGTGATTTTAGAGCTGACAGAGAATCTTCCAGTACATGGTCCAATAACACCAGCTTCCTTCTGGACATTTCATCGTGGAAGGTCCAACTTATCTACTTACCCCCATAGAACTTGTATTTCCTGCCAAGTAGACTAGCCTCCATTAAGTACCAGTTAGTGAGTCACATTGTCAAAGAAAGGCCCTGGGGGAAGGGGACCATGGCTCAGGCTGAAAGAGCCTCAGAGCAGGAGGTACTGCCCAGAGGAACCAGTCCTGATATGGGCTCTCTTGTTGTCTGGCTTCTAGACCTACCACCGTCCTAAAACAGCTTCCCTTCTTTCTAGAAAATGACTCTTTGGTGCCTAACGACATGCTTCCCATGTTCTGGTAACAGCTCCCTTCTCACCTATAAGGGCAGTAAGTGACCTGGATGTCTGCTCACTTCTTGGGTGGCTCCTTGTTCTCTCTCAGCCCTTACTCCCTTCACTCCCTTTGCTGCTATCTTCAGCAAAATGCCTTGCTGCAAATGCCCCTCTCCACCAGGGCCTCTCTTTGGAATTCCTAGCTGTTGAACTGCTTGTGGCACATTTCCACTTGGAAGCCCTCAGACCTCTAACGACAGCCCTTACCGAAGTTCGAGCAGAAGCACACAGGGGACATTTTTCTGTCCCTGTTCCTTTACTCCATGAGTTGGACAACCCTTAGCAAACCATTTCTCAGCCTTAGTTTTCCCATCTATAGTACAAGCAAATGATGCATAAGGGCTTGTTCAGCTATAAACTTCTGCAATTTTTTTAAAAAGGCCAATCCCCGGTACTAGCTCCTTGTTTGGGGTACAATTTTATCACCTTTTCTTGCTCTCTAGACTTTGAACTTTGGATTTTTCCCATTCCTGTTTTCTCCATCAAATTGTGCTTGCTGTTTCTTTGAAAGGCCCCTTGCAGGTATTTGACTCAGCATTCCAAGTGCACTACCTGCATAGCTAGCATCATCACAGTAAGACAGCTGCTAGAAGCTTCTAAAGAGTTTCTCTGTCCTGAAAACTTGTTTGCATTGCCCACTGTATGCACTGATGTGTATAAATTGCCCTTTCTAAAGCTTTGCTTTCCTTTCCTGCTCAAATCCTCCCAAGGTAGCAAGCCAGGTTAAGTTCAAACATTGAGAAGACAAGGCAGAACAGCTGAAGATGACCACTAAACTCATCTACTGTAAGATGCCTAAGATAAATTAATGTTTATGCAGCTCCTACAACATTTAAGACCCTGAGCTAGTCACTTCCCATACATTATCTCATTACATTTCCAACAACTCAGAGATGGTAGGTTTTAACAGCATTATGACAGATAATTGTAATGATAACTAAATTTGAAGAGCCCACAAACTGGTCTAGCACATCACATACATTACACTTTTGTAGTATTGGAGAAGCATTGTGCATCCGGAAAACAATATATGGGTTTTGTAACAAAGTGTTGGAAATTCCTATATTATTAGATTATTGGGTATTTACATCCAAGTGTAATTACACTGTTAATCCAAAATCACATGTAAATGATCTGAGTTTCTGAGTATGTTGGAGGTACGATTATGTTTTTCTATGTAGAATTTTACATCCTAAACCTCTGGTGTTCACAAGGAATCCCTCATGCTAACATGGCTTCTTCTCAGGGAGGTCTTCGCCACCCCATAGATGGAAGAGAAACAATCCCATTCTGATCCCAGAAGATAGACAAAATGAACTCAATATGGTTAGACACATTCGTTAAACAGAACAAATTTCCACAGTGGGAGAGAAAGGGCAGACACGGATTTCTCAGCTTGCAAGAATGTATCTCACTAACTGTTACGAAGCTTTCTTTTCTACAACTAAACAAAGGCAACTCTCAAAAGATAAGGCCAAATCAGCTATAGCTGAGAATTCCGCACTGACCTTCAGCAAGTCCGCCTGGCGCCAGCCACCAACCCCCGCCTTCTCATTCTTGAGGGCCCACCATGGTTCCAATTAGACAGAAGGACTCCAAGGACATTCTTTTCCCTCTTCTCCGATAAGAAAGGCCACATCAAAACCAGCCACAACCAGCCTATAGAGCCTGCGCAGTAACACACCTCTGTGATAAATACACACACTGCACACATGTTCCGCCTTCCCCATAAATAACCACATCATTCCTCTAACTGAATATGCATGTGACCTGCCACTTGGAAGGGTACGTACTAGTCTTCATCCTTTGTTCCTCAGAATGCTTGTCTCTGGTCCAGGCAGCACCTGTGTTTTCCATTCTGCAGACTGTCCCTTTTTCCTTTTTCACTTTTTCTGTAAAATAAAGTCTCCCATTTCTCTTTAGCAGATCCTGTGGTCCTCTTTTTCTCACATAAGCTTACCTTCTACCTCTTTGTTTGAACATAACCTCTAAGACTATTGTTTGGTTCATTGTTGTGACTAATTCTCAAAACAACATTGTCAGAAGAAAATGATTACTTCTGTCCTATAGAGGACTGAAGGTCAAAGGGATTTAGTGACTTGCACCAAGATTCTAACCCACTGTATCTCATGGCATTTTGACAAAGCCAACATGCTCTGCTCCCCAGAACTCTAGCCAAGCCAGGTTCTTGACTAGAGCTGCACATACCTTCTTGGGAATTTCCTTACATTGCTCTTCAAGATAATTTGCTTTCCCCTTTTCTCTACAGAGTCAACTCTGTCTTGTAGCGCTCCTGGCTTTCCTCTGGACCCGCCAATCATATGCTTTATTCTGTCTTATATACCATACTATTATTATTTAATAGTTTCACGTGTGCACATCTGATCATGCTGATAAAATAACTAACACCTTGAGGCTCCCATGCCATCATTGGTGTCCCCTCCCAGGCATGCCCTGAGTGTAGGAGATGCTTCAACATAGATGACCAGCCAAGCGAGCAGGTTGAGTCTATGAGCCAGACTCACTGGTACCAAAGTCAAACCTCATTCCTTCAGTGTGTGCATTCAGGGAACACGAATGTGGTGCCATTCAGCTTAAATGAGTTTTGATTCAATTTCACCTTGGCCTAGCTTTATGACAATTTTGCTGAAGGGATTCCAAGACAGCACTTTAATAAACTGCAGTATTTTGTTTGTATTAGCAAAAACCAAGGTATATGAAGCAGGGCTAGTTCCCTTTAATTCTTTAATGAAAAGCCACCAGATTGGCAGAAGAAATCACCTCTGAGAACAGTTCCTTTCCCTCTTCAGTTCTGCATACTGGTCTCCTTCAGACCCTCATTAACCACACACCTTTGTAAGGTGTCAGCTTAGCTGGGCTAAACCGCACTTCCCAGATTTGCCTCCCCTGGATGTTTCCCGCTAAGGGCCACAAGAGAGACTCCTACGTGGGATTTGTAGGGTAGCAGTGAAGCACCCACCATTTCTTAGTTCATGTGCATAGTTACCTGATCTTCTGGTCCTGCAACTGTCCCACTTTTTCTGGATCCTCCTTCAGGTTTTTGATTCACGGGCAGGTGTGTGCATGCTTAGCTCCCTAACACACTGTCAAGGTCAAAGGCAACAAGTGCTGCTACACGTTGCAGTCTGTTCTATGGGCTCCAGTTTGTTCTGGCTCTCCCTCACTTTACATCCCTCTTCTAAACTTCATGACTCTCTGTCCTGTGCACTTCAAGTTCCAACATCAAATGCCAAGACAAGAGCCTTACACATACGGCTGACCCACAGCTGCCTCCCTTCTCGAACCCTGGCTAAGTCTTTTTTGAGATTTCAGCTCCATCCCTGCTTGGAAAGGTCAATTCCACCCTGTTCTCTGCCCACCAGCACAGCATTCATGTTCTTTATGATACTTAACACTTTTCCATTTACTTGTGGGATTATATAAAGCACAGCTGCCTCCCCCATCTGACCACATCTCCTTGAAAATAGGGCCACGTCTATTTCCTTGTGGTTGTATCCTTTGCTCATTGGCATGCATCTAAAGAACACTCGTGGAATGTTTGAGCATTGAGTAGATTTGTTCACAGCCAAAGCAATCTGTTGCATTTTGAAAAAAAAAAAAAAAAGGCAACATATCACAGAACAATGTGAAGGGAAGGTTCATGCCTATATTTTTGCTCACCTTTTTATCCCACGTGCCTACCACAGAGTAGATATTTAATAAATATGTTTATTTAATGACTGAACAAACCAACACAACTAAGATCCATCCCTGGCTCTTGATAAAGTTCTGCTCCGCAGTCTTTGGGACAGGAATGGCCCTGGCTTGGT
>NW_007739234.1:0-1007 GCF_000696425.1 Galeopterus variegatus | reverse complement strand
TTTACCTCTCCAAGTCTCAGTTCTGTCATCTGAAAAACAGAAACCACCACATCTTCTTTCCAGGCCTGCAAATATTGAGAGATAATGGAGGTAGATACACACTTATAAAGTCTGATGAGGAGAGAGAGAGTTGTTCTAGCATTTCCCATATTTGTGACCAAAATTTAACAACCCCATCCTAGTTAATCTTAATCCAATCTATCATATTCTTGTTACTCATAGCGTAAAGCCTACTAGGTTTCCAATAATGTCAAAACATAGCTGGGCTGCCCTGGTTATGCCTGTGTTAGCTTTTTCCATTATAAACTCCTATTTTTGGGATCTCGTGTGGAGACTGCGGTTTTATCATTTTCTGTAATTGCTGTGAGTGCCACCTCCTTCCATGTGAAATGTCACGTATTTTCCTGGTCTGAACAGCAACAAAAAGTCATGTTTCATTGATCAGTGCTGTTGTACTTTTTTTGAGAATGCACTTTAAAAATAAATTATAAAGTAGTCCTATGACCATACATGTGTAAAAAAGACATGTTTAGAACACACAAGAATGTCAGCTTCCTCTCATTCTACCNTACTAATGTATCACAATTAGAGCAAACAGTAGCCATGGAAACCATTGGCTCTGTCATAATTCCTGAAAGAGGGATGGCTTACTTTTGAGCCCATCAAATGCTTGACTCCCCACAACATACGCTTACGGTTATTGCTAAATTGGGATTTGGTCACTTTGGAACGTAGCATGTAGCTCCTCATTTCAAATGAATGTCATTATAAGGCGTCTGCCATTTCACTGATGTTTGCCAAGTTCCAATCATTCCCATATCCCTCATACTTATGTGCAATCAGAGAGATATCTCAGTTCATAAAAACAGATATAAATTCACAGTGGGGGTAGGGAAAAAAAAGATAAAAATCTGTGATGGGCTAAAACTGTGACAACCTTGAAATAAAACTATTCACTTCCTCCTCTTATAGGTTTTTCTCCCCACTCCCTGTGGCAAGAATATCAT